>NW_007082827.1:0-485 GCF_000164805.1 Carlito syrichta
AAAAAAAAAAAAAAAAAAGATATTTATTGAGCCCCTGCTATGTACCTATCAGGAAACAGACAAGGCACTGGGAATACAGCAGTGAACAAGTCAGAAAGAAGCCCTGCCCTCATGGGGCTTACATCTTGCAGAGGAAGACAGACCATGAACCATAAACAATATACAGAATCCATGCATAAATAAATTGTAGGGCAGCATTGTCCAGTGGAAATATAATGTGAGTCACGTATATCATTTTACATTTTCCAGGAGCAACATTAAAAAAGTAAAAAGGAGCCAGGCTTGGTGGCTCAACCTGTAATCCCGCGCTTTGGGAGGCTGAGATGAGTGGATTGCCTGAGCCCGCGGGGTCGAGACCGGCCTGGGCAACTTGGCGAGACCTCATCTTTACAATAAATCAAAAACTAGCTGGGCGTGGTAGCGCACACCTGTAGTTCCAGCTACTTGGAAGGCTGAGGCGAAAGGATCTCCAGAGCCCAGCAGGT
>NW_007082828.1:0-1171 GCF_000164805.1 Carlito syrichta
CTTCTCTATTCTAAACAATCTATTTCTTATTAGCAAGGAGCTTTTGATATCACATGAAAATATTAATTTTTTAAAAAATCAAAACTGACATAAAATTAGAAATTCTATGGAAGATCTAATTTTTGTGGTCATTTTAGATTTTTACTTTTTTGGCAGAATATGCTGCTACAGAGAGATGTTTGGCCATGTGACTATAACTTCTATTTTTTTGACTATTTCCATTGATTTTAATAATATACGTACTAATATGAATTTTGAAAGAAATTTCCTCAATGTGAGAAAAATAAGAACATTTAAAATTATCAATCAACTAAGTGAAATTCAGGAAGGCAGTAGAAATAAATTTTGCAGAGCAAAGGTCAGACTGCCAGAATAATTTTTGTCCCCATGAACTTGCAGCGTGTTGATCCACTGGGGCAGGTAGAGAACAAGACAGCAAAATTGCTGGAGACAGAAAGTGGGACTGACAATAGGGGATGAAGAAGGACATATTAATAGCCAACCTGATGAAGCCCTTGTGATGTATCAGGCACTGAGCTAAGGGCTCCAGTATGCATTTATGCATTATCTTACTTAAACCCACAATTCTTTGAATTAGGTAGGCTACTTTAGTCCATTTTGTGCTGCTGTAACAGGTAATTTATAATGAACATAAATGTATTAACACATTGTCCTGCAGGCTGGAAAGTCCAAGGTAAAGGGGCCACATCTGTTGAATGTCTTCTGACAGCATCATCCATGGCAGAAGGTCAAAGAAAAGGCCAAGAGAGAGACAGACAGAGATAAAGATACAGAAATGTATATATGGAGAGAGAGAGAGAGAGAATGAGAATGTACAAGAGGTGTCCAATCATTCTTTAATAAGGAGCCCACTTTGGTGATAATGAAGCCAAGTCAATCCTGTGATGGTGGTGTTAATTCATTTATAAGTGTGATGCCCCCATAATACAAACATCTTTCGTTAGACCTGACCTCCCAACATTGCCTCATTGGGGATCAAGACTCCAATCCATAAGCTTTGGAGAACACATTCAAACCTAGCATAGATATTTTTATTATTCCCATTTTATATATGAGAAAACCAAATCTAAGAAAGATCACATAACTTGCGGAAGGAGACACAGTGAGCAATGTTCAGCTGAGACCCAAACCCAAGCAGTCCTTCCTCCAG
>NW_007082829.1:0-364 GCF_000164805.1 Carlito syrichta
GACCCTAAATAGACCAATAACAATCAAGGAAATTGATTATGTCATAAGAAAACTACCTACCAAAAAAAGCCCTGGACCAGATGGCTTTCCAGTAGAATTCTACAAAACATGCAAGGAGGAACTGATACCAATCCTATTGAAAGTAATCCAGGCAATTGAGAAAGATGGAACTCTCCCCAAATCATTTTATGAAGCTAACATCACATTGATACACAAGCTAGGTAAAGCCCCAACAAAGAAAGATCTACAAGCCAATACCTTTTATTAACATAGATGGTAAAATTCTCAACAAGATCCTAGCAAGCCAGATTCAACAACACATCTCAAAAATCATCCATCATGACCAAGTAGGATTCATCCCTGG
>NW_007082830.1:0-440 GCF_000164805.1 Carlito syrichta
CTTCTTAGACCACAGTGGAATGAAAATAAACATTGACACCAACAAAGTCCCCCCAAAACCCACAAAGACATGGACACTAAACAGCATGATGCTAAACAACTCCTGGGTCAATGACGAAATCAGAACAGGGTTCAAGAGATACCTGGAAACAAATGAAAATGAAGAAACATCTTACCAAAATCTCTGGGATGCCCTGAAAGCTGTAGTAAGAGGGGAATTTATATCCCTACAAACACACATGAAGAAAATGGAAGGAACAGAAATTCACAACCTAACAAGCCACCTAAAGAAACTGAAAAAGAAAGACCACAAAACCCCTAATTTCAGCAGAAGAATCCAGATCACCAAAATAAAAGCTCAAATCCAGGACATAGACGACAAAAAAATAATACAAAAAATCAATGAAACAAAAAGCTGGTTCTTCAAAAGGATAAACAAGA
>NW_007082831.1:0-469 GCF_000164805.1 Carlito syrichta
GTCTCATGAGGTTACTGTGAGATTTCAATTAATTAATACATGTAAATTTCAGGGTATGTCCATTATTATTCATTTCACAAATATGTATTTAGTGTTTACGATGTAAAGGGCACTGGGGATACAGTTTTTGGGAGGCAGAAGTGAGAGGATTGCCTGAGATCTCTGGTTCGAGACCAGTCTGAGCGACATGGCGAGATCTCGTTACTACAATAAACCAACATTAGCCGGGCATGGTAGCACAAGCCTGTGGTTCCAGTTACTTGGAAAGCTGAGGCAGAAGGATCACCTGGGTCCAGTGGGTGGATGTTGTGGTGGCTGTGAAGGTGCCACTGCACTCCATCCTGGGTGACAGAGACTCCAACTCAACAACAATAAAAAAGTCTTGCATTCATGGAACTTACTTTGTGATTGGGATAACAGATAGAAAATATAAACAATAAACTGGCAAATTGTATAGTTTGCTAGGAGG
>NW_007082832.1:0-417 GCF_000164805.1 Carlito syrichta
GCGCGTGTGCCAGGCAGCGACGACGCCGGGCGCGGGGCAAAGTCTCTACTCGGCGCCGGCAGTCCACAGATCGGAGATGGACGGAGCGCGGTGACTGTCGCAGGACCGCCCGGATTCTCGCTTCGGGCCGCCGAGCGCACCGCGCGCACCAGCGGGCGCGGCCCGGGCTGCTGCGGGACTGTGGCTTTCCCCAGGTCCGCGCCTCTTTGGATGACTTGGACGCCGCGGATTCGAGACGGGGGTCCGGGGACCGGGCTCGCGCGCTCCACCCCGCGCCGGCTCTAGGGGGTACCCCGGGGCGGCTGCCGAGAGCTTCCCGAGCCCTCGCGGCCCTCGCAGGAGGACCCGCACACATCCGCGCGCGCGCGCAGCCCCGCGCGCCCCGGGCCACGCTCGCACGCCCTCCGCGAGCGCTCC
>NW_007082832.1:909-70815 GCF_000164805.1 Carlito syrichta
CAGCGACTGGTCGGGGATGCAAGTGAGTTTTAATTCGATTCCTCACCCCTCTCCCCCGGACCCATCCTGGCGGGGAACCGTGTGGGACTCCTCGGAAAGGAGTTGAGGGTCGCGGTCCGGGCGGGAAGGGTGGGCCGTGTCCGGTTCCCTTTCTGAAATCCCTACTTTCTGTCCACTTCTGATTAGTTGATTCTCAGGCCTGTCTGCAGAGGGTGGGCGTTTCGGGGAGACTGTTGATGTCTCCAGCTCTAACTGTTGTCATAAAGAATCATGGGGATAAGTTGCCGAGCCCCGTCGGTTTTAGGGTTTATCTAGATTTGGGAAGGGCAGCTTTAGAACGGAGTGAAGCACAGCTTTTGCAAAGGCTACTCGAGGGGGCTTCAGGAAGGGATCCTTTCTTAACCATGGCTCAGAACACGAACAGCTTCGGGAAACTAACGGTGTTGCATTTCCTGCCGGAGAACTGTCGCCCCAATCTCGCATGGTTATCTGGCCAACTGCGCCGCGCCCTCACCCCCCCCCATTCCCAAAGGCCGGGCGCCCACCAAGAGGTGTTTTCCTTAGCGACCGATTTCCTGCCAAGGAAACTTTGAGGTCCGTCACCCCACTGCTGCCAGAGCTGCAGGCTGAGCTCTCCGGTCTGCGCCTGAAAAGACCGACCCCGAGCGCTCGCTGAACCCTGCGTGGACGCGGCGTCTACCTGCTCGGTATTCCACGTCCCGAGCGAGTGTGAAACAATCCCCTGAAGCGTTTGGATTCAAATGTGTGGTTATGTTCCTACAGCGGCCAGCCTCTCTCCACCTTGTGCCGGGTGAGTGTGGCTTGTGGCAATAAGAAAAGAAAAATACCCTCGTTTTGTAAGTGTGAAATTATCCCCTCTTGAATTTTTTTTAAAAGTGTTGGTGTGGAGGAGAGACCCACCAAAAAGTCTAAACCCGGATACAGTCTTTGCTCTGAAGTGCCCCCCAGAACACTTAGTATCCGAGGGTCCTTCACTCAGGACGGGATGAATTTCAATGACTATTGACTGGATGATAATTATCTGGTCTCTGTCTTCTCAGCTAGATTGTTTTAGACATCAACATTCAGACTGTTATCAATTAACACTCTAAAACTGCTCTATTAGGCAATATAAGTTAAGATAAACGAGTAATTAATTTTAGATTTCTGTGCAAAGTGCTAAACCAAAATAATGAGCAAAGGAGATTAAAAACACTTCCAAAGGTACCAGAGCAGTAAGATTGTTTTTATTTACTTCAGCCTTCCCATGTTTGCACAGGACTCTCAGACTGGTGAATTATTGGCAATTGCAAAAGTGGCACCTAGCGTCCCATATTTTACATAAAAGATCAGACATGTTTAATGTGTTCCTTTCCCTACTGTGTTCTGTTCTGGATCTCATCCTGAGTCAATAGTTTGGGCTGACCTTTTCAGAATCCTAATTTTTAAATCCACCAGTAACCCCTTGAAGGCCATCAGTGACCACGCTGGAGCTTATTTTATTTTCATTTTCCTAATTTTATGGAAAACAATTGGGTTGTATTATATATAGATAGCATACAAGACTGTGATGGCAATGTCCTTACCAACTGAATTCTTAGGCGCCGGGAATCTTTCAGGAGGCAAACACAGTTTTAATGTATTGCTTCATTCAAATTAGTCATTTTTGGGGATTAAAATCTTGATTCTTTTCTTGCTTTTAAAACATTTAGTAATTCAGGATGCTCAAATTTATATTTATGTGTAGTACTATGATATGTGTCTCTTACGAAAGAACCCCAAAATCTTAACATTAAAGCAAATACCTATGTGATGCTACAAGTTATGCTAGAGGGTTTCTGAGTATGTGTGGTGTTTGGATTGTTACAATATTAGCTATTTAAACAATGACAAATTGGGAAATGAAGAGTCATTGAGATGCCCATGGATCTGTATCAGAATAGATGCATATTGCTTACAGACTGTAATATATTTACTAACCATCAAGTTTTAAAATATGATGACATGGCTGTAGAATGATCTGTTTTTAGACATGGCCACTTTTCCTTTTTTAGAAAAATGTATAAAATGATGAAACTTAAGGGATGACAGAAAATCTTATAAAAATTATTTTATATCATATCAGCAAATGTAATCCTGGGTCCAGGACCCTTAGTATAGTATTTGGTTGATGATTTAAAAATGCATTTTGATATTGAAATGTACATTTTAGGGTTGATTTATCATTAACTGCAGATGATGGATTACCCCATACAGAAAGGGTAAGATGTGTCATCCTTTGTATTTCACAGGCATTTCTTACCTTAGTTCCTAGGAAAAGGTACTGTCAGGTTGTGCACAAGTTCAGCTGTAGCTGCAAACTGATGAACATTTCCTGATGAACTCTCTAGTGTGTGTCCCGGACGAGGAATGGTCCCAAGTGTCATCAGTTAGTTCTAATATATTTGAAAAGATGAAGCAACCCGAGTGCAAACAGTTCAGTGCCCCCTGCATTTACTTCTGCAGTATTTTATTAGGGATGCCTTATTAAGTCACATTATTCTGCAGCTGTTTTGTTCATTGAGGATTCAAGTAAAAAGAAGGAACTTTCCTGGACAGTGCAGTTTTATTTTCCTGGTTAAAAAAAAAAAATCACAAGTTGAAGTGAAATAAGCATCCAGCATAGTCCCTTTTGATCTATGCCTGACATTTACAGATGCAATTCATCAACCTGTTATTAGTAGAGTCCCATCAAAACAAAGAGAAGAAACACATTAGCACAGACTGCTGCTAGACACCAAGGACAAGCCAGCTGAATCAACCTCCAATCTGGCCATGTGTTTGTTCAGTATTTCACATGATACACCGTGCTTTTAGGCCGCTGATTTTGAAATGCCATGCAATATGGTGAATTTGACCATTTTGTTGGAAAATTCCTTGGGTAACTTTATTTTGAACTACTTTGAGCACACTGAACTATCTAATTACTCTGTTAAAAGAGAAGAAATAATTCCACATTGAGTTGGCATTAGTTTTTTCAGAACAAGAGTTTTGCTTTAGGTTTGGAGCACAGTCTGAAACAGGAGACAGACAGGTGAGCCTAGCAAACTGAGCCCTAGAAGTTAGTTTCTGTTTTTTTAGTTGTCATTGGCCTCTGTCTTATTGGGTAATTTTGGGAAGATCTGATTTTATTCATTCAGGGTGGTGATTTCAGTGTTGTTGTCAGTGAAAGAAAACTAACTCTTCTCGTCTTATTCTTACAGAAATTTTAAGAAGAATGGTTAGAAAGCTTATTGGAACGTGAAAGTAGTATTTTTCTGCAATATATATCTATAAATCTCTGTATCTATACATATATATGTCCATGCATACATTCATATGTTTTAAATGATACTCATGTAAAATACTGATTTTGTGTTACAGGGGATAGGACCAACGTTGTAAAGAAGTCTACATTTTTAGGTAGACAGTTTCTCACCATTTTACCTGATTGTACCTGAAATACAACTATGTCCGTAGTTTAACAAGGTCATTTATAATTGAATTTTACTGTTTGAGCCACTGTTGCATATATTATATTTTTCTCTTCAGTTTTCTTTGAGACATATTTTCATTTACTAGGTGACAAATGCAAAAGAAATCACTTTATTCCCTCTCTGCAGAGACCCTTTGGAGTGTGTTTACTAACACTACAACTGGGAATTTTGACACATTTTAAATACTGAATATATCTGTATGCTGTCTTTATTAAATATGCACCCACACAGTCAAAACACAGGCCTTGCATCATGATGGAGCATAATATTCTGGTTTACAAATGGTATCTACAAAATTTCCAGAAATATATCATTTTATACTCTAAATATATGTTAGATTTCTAAAACCCACCTACTTTTAATGTGTATATCATATGGATATGTTGGATTTTATCCATGTTGTAATGATAGGCAAGCTAGTCAGTGGAATAGGCAATTGATTGGTATTGCCATCAGAAAATATAAGATTTCTAGTTTTCTTGACAATCAGATGAAAATTAAATATATAAGCTACAAGGAGAATATTCTGTTTGTTCATAGTGGTCCATATGGGGCATGAGATATATTACTAAGGAATCAGAGCTTATAGGTTTATATTCAATAAAGCTCTTTTAATCACTTCCTTCAATCTCCTAAGTTACTTCAGGGTAGCTGTGATTGTTTTATGATTTCCCCTGAGTGGCTAGTTAGTAAAGGTACAACTCCTCTTTCCCAGGCAATAGCACACATGTAGTCATTCAATTAAATTTATATTTATATTGCTTCCTTTATACTGTGGCTCTATACGATAGATTTTGGAAACTCCTTGCAGAGAGATTCAATTGTGTGATAATGTTGCATTTCAGCAATTATGGTGATAGGCTGAAAATTCAGTACTTTGATAAAATGAAGACAACCAACCAAACACATTTCCTTGCATAGGGTAAGCTAACTCTCCACATAAAGCCTGGGAAAGTTGAAAGTAGCTTTTGATGAATGCAAGGTTTGTTTTACTAACCATTTTTATATTTTTATGGGTTTTCTTTAGCTGCTATGAACTAGTCGCTGTATAATTGGATGCAGGTGAATGGACAACTGTGTTGCCCTTTAAAGGTCATGCAAAGATTCTAAACCTTTCAATTTGCAGTGTTAATTGCCTATGGCTGCCTGTCGCTGCATATGGGGCTTTCTGTTGAGTTTAACAATACAGAACAACACTTTTGCTTTCTTCGGTGGCTTATGCAGTTCTTTATAAACAAATCTATGGAAATAAATTATAGTCAGCACAAGAAGAGAAGATTTTTGGAAAGGTGTGTTTGTCCTTGGAAATTAAAGCTTTCAAATCAGAATGACCTGGGCCATGAGGTGACAGATTCTTTTGGTGCATAAAACTGATCATTCATAATTTTTATCTGAATCTGAAAACTCTGCTGTGTTTTTATTTGATTTAGGGCTAAGTTTTTCCTCTTTCTTTTTAAAACATCCTTCTTGGAGATTCCAATGAGAATCATACTTAAACATTCAAGAAGGAAACGTGCTTGTTCTCTTCTAATATTCTCATTTCCTAACATACATCATATACCTGCTGGATTATAAAGAAAGAACATCCATGGCAGGAAAGCAAGGTATGTTATTTTTTCCAGTTTGCTTTTTTCCTGGCTTCATAGTCTTCCCATTTGTGATTTTGAGTAAGCAAAGATAGGCAATTAAAAAAAGCGTTTTGTGATCACAGGAATCTTTTTTTTTTTTTTTAAATTTTGTTGTAGAGATGTGGAGTACAAGTGAGGATTAACTACATAAGTAGGATGCATGCAGGTAAAGTTTGGGCTTCCAACTGGTCTCACTCCCCCTGGTAGTGGACCAGGTACTCTTTGTGTTGTCACATGATCATAGGAATCTTCGACCTACTGATCAAACACAAAGACATTGTTAAAATATTTTCTTCGAGAGGACAGACCTTGCAGGGCCTTGAAACTTGATCTACTCAAACAATAGAGCCTTAAATATTGATGAAGTGAATTTGTGACTGCTAAGATCAGTCATGGATTCAGAAATGACCATTCAGATTATTTGAGAAAAACAACATAGACACATTAAAAAAAAATCTGTATTAACTTATGGATAGTTCAAAATTCACAGGGGCACCACCCAGCACTATTTTATTTAAGGTAAAATAGCCTGGTTATTGTTACCATTTTATTCTTAATTTAGTTTTTCCTTGTTGTAGGCATAGAGTGAATGGCATACTCAAATTTGTTGATGCTGGACTATTTAGAAAATTTCTTCTTAGAAATGGCTATCAGACAAATCAATGACAGTTACCCGGTCCTGCTTTTCTTTGTTTTTTCTTCAGAAAGTTGAGTTGAATTGAGTACAGTGCAGAAGAGAAAGGAGGTAAATGACCCCCATTTCATTGAGGCAAGCCAAAGGCCACGGGGAGAGTGGAGAGGCATTGAAATCTCATGCTCCACAAAACTGGCTCCATTTTGGGAAGCTTTAAGTTCAAGGAAGATTTCTAACCTAATTCTTTTTTAGGTCTAGTTTTTGAAATATGATATGACACTTGTTTCCTGTTAATATACTCATTTAACATTATGGCAAACCCCTCTTAGATTGATGATTGGTATGTTTATGCATATACATTCAGAATTGAGTCAGAATTTAGGCTTTTCTGTTTGGAGCTCTGTCTGTCTATCTATCTATCTATCTATCTATCTATCTATCTATCTATCTATCTATCTATCTATCTTTTTTTACGTTGGAGTCTTACTCTGTCACCCACGCTGGAGTGCGGTGGCATGCTCACAGCCACCGCAGACTCCACCTGCTGGGCTCAGGCAATCCTTCCACCTCAGCCTTCCAAGTAGCTGGAACCACGGATGCCTTGCCACCATGTATGGCTATTTTTTTTCATTTATTGTAGAGATGAGATCTCACCAAGTGGCCCAGACTGGTCTTGAACCCCTGGGCTCAGGCAATCCTCTTGCCTCTGCCTCCTAAAGTCCTGGGATTACAGGTTTGAGCCACAGCGCCCAACTTGAATATATAATTGCTCCTTGAATTATTTTTCGAGTGGTTAATATTCATTAGCTGGCTATCTTAGTTAGCAGATAAAATTAGAAATTGACTATTATAAAACCAATGTGGTGTAGTGGCGAGAGTTCAGGAGATGCTTTATGGCTCTAGCAATAAATGACTGTGTGACCACAAGAAAATAACTATAATTTTCTGTACCTCAGTTTATCAGCAACATACTTCTTCCATGGAATTTTCAAGACAATTAAAAATGTATGTTTTATGTGTCCAGACCCACTAAGTATCATGGCATGGAAGTACAATAATATAGCATGACATACTCCAACCTTAAGGAGCTTATCTTTTGGTTAGGAAGTTAAGGAAAATTTAGTCTGTAGTTTCTGGTATACCTGTAAATGCTCTAAAATGCTTTTCTTCTCTTTTTTTAGATTGGAAAATATAGGTTATTTAAAAAGTAAATTAGAGAAAGGGGGAGAGAGAGGGAGAGAGAGAGAGAGAGAGAGAGAGAGAGAGAGAGAGAAAGAGAAAGAAAGAGAAAGAGAAAGAGAAAGAAAGAGAAAGAGAAAGAGAAAGAGAAAGAGAAAGAGAAAGAGAAAGAGAAGGTTCACTTCCCCAAGGTACGGAAGGGGGCCAAAGCCAGGAAACATGGTGACTGCCATAGCTCAAAGATCACATGGCCACATCAGAGTCTAGTAAGGCAATGGCCTATGCTTTTCTAAAATGTGTAACCTATAAGAGTTCTCCAGCTTTGTAAGATGGAGTTGGTGATGATGATGATGATGATGATGATGATTATAGTGATGACTAAAGACTCTAGTCCTGGGGACATAAAATGGAATCAGTCTAAATCTTGAAGTTCAGTTTAGTAATCTTGCTTAGTAGGAATGTTGCTGCTTTGTTGCAAAACAAGTTGTGATAGACCATGGATCTCAGGCTTGTTAGAGTTCTATGTCTTTGCGCTACAGCTGGTTTTCATAGTCACTGAAATAAACTTAGTTTGATCCATCCACGTAAAACTAGGCTAGCAAATGAATGATCTTCATATAGTATAAGATAATGAAGTATATTAATTCAAAATCTGTATGGATTCCGAGAATTTGTAATCCTTGGGAAGTCCATTCACTTATTCCATAAGTATTTATCGGGCACTGTCTTAGTTACTTTGGGGTGCTACAACACAAATACTCTAGAATGGGTGACTTAAAAAATTAACAGTTATTTCTCATAGTTCTGGAGGTTGGGAAGTCCGAGATCAAGGCACCAGCATGTATTTCTGGTGAAGACCATCTTCCTGGCTTGTAGACAGCTGCCTTCTCACTAGATGCTCAGCTGGCAGAGAGACGGGGGTGGGGTGGGGGGGGTGGGAAGGTGGGATAGGTCATCCCTCCCTGTCTCTCCTTATGAGAGTCTAATTCCATTCAAAGGAGACTCTAATCCCATTCATGAGGGCTTTACTCTGAAGACTGATAACTTCCCAAGGGCCCCACCTTCAAGTATTGGAGATTGAGGCTTCAGCATGTGAATCTTGGGAAGACACAAACATTCCTTCTGTAGTAAGTACTCTCCAGGTGCTTGGGGTATCTTAGTAAGCAAAAAAGACAAACACCTGCCCTCATGGCATTTACCATTTCAGTATATTACTTGAAATTTTGAGATGAGTCTGAAGGAATGGTTCAACAGTGTATGAAGGCCTCCCCCAAATCCCATAATTTATTTATTAAAAATTGTGTATTTATTCTTACATGTTTAAACTTAAGTCACCCCATTTGATGCAATACACCTATTGAGATACTTTTTCTACTGCTCAAAAAAGTTTCTGAACTCATCAGTTTTGCTGCCTTTTAGTGCTTCTGCCATTTTTTGGTTTCATCTTTCCTCATGGACAAAACATTTCCCTTTGAGGACTTTTTTCATTCAGGGAAGCAAACAAAAAAAGTTGCTCGGGGCAAGATCGGGTGAGTAGGGAGGGCAGGGCACAGGGGTCATAATTCCATTTTCTGGGGGGGGGTCCCCCCTTGTGTTGTGCAATATCTTCTCTTGCTAGTAGTTCTTATTTATAACTGTTAAGTATAGGTCTGAAAATAAATAATTCAAATACCTAAAATGTCTGAGTTGGAATGGATTGTGAAGAAAAATATAGTATGTTGAGGTGAGGTATGACTATGGGCCTAGCTCATGAGGTCTGTCCTCAAACGAAAGGTCACACAAACAGCAACTCTTTTCCCCAAATTACACATATAGAGTGACTTGAGATCAGTGGCATGATATACTATTGAGTCTCTGCAAGGGGTCACAAATTCAGATGCCCTTAGGGGTCAGGCTGGGGATGTGGGTGAGTGAAGCAGACCAAGTGAAAGATGACCAATGGTGACTGACACTCAGCCTTGGCACAGCGCTGGGGAAACCATAGGGAGTGGTGAGGATTCTGGCCGACGTCTAAGTGGGACAGCCAAGCCTGGGCTCCAACATGTGGTTGCCATGCTGGAATGTGAGTCTGCTGTTGCTGGATTTTCTGATGTGTAAAATCTGCTTAGATGTGCAGATTTTGTTCATGCGAACATTCCAGATTTGTAAATGACGGCAGTGAATTCAAATTTGAAACACTATGTGTGTCCACAGATGTATGTATATGCAGACCACATGCAGGTTAAGGACCCTGAGTGTGTCACTGTTGACAGAGGAGTGTATGAGGACAGCTAGTGAGGACCCTTCTGTCTTTGCTAGCCACAGTCTTTCAGCCCCACTAGCGTCTGGAGCCAGGATGGCTGGCCGCAGAGAGCTCAGCTGGAGAAACTTAATGATGAGTGGTTAAATATGACCCCTGTATTTTGTTTTATTTCTTCTTACTGATTCGGTGTGTAGTGGTTGCCGAACTCGTCTTGAAGTGAATGCTATCTCTAAGGCTTTAAGAATTGCATTGGGAGTGCAGACGTTTAAATTTATGCCAAATATTTGGAAAGGGCCCTTTAATTCCGTAATGCCTTATTCCTCAGATTAGTGCCTCTTAAACTTCTGTGCACACACACATCACCTGGGGAAATTTTGCTAAGATGCAGGTTCTGGAATAGGGTCCAAGATTCTGCATTTGTAACAAGCTCCCAGGTGAATCTTATGCGGTTTTCCCGTGGACTACAGCTTGAGTTGCAAAGCTTTAGAGAGCATTTTTACCACTGAATTTTATTTTATATATTCAGAACAAGGTATGAAGGGGACCCAAAAACCCCGGATTTTATTTACAAAAAATTGTGTATTTATTCTTACGTGTTTAAACGTCAGTCACCTCTCTGTTGGATGCAGTATACCTATCGAGACGCTTTTTCCACTGCTCAAAACAGTTTTTGAGCTCATCAATTTTGATGCCTTTCATTGCTTCTGCCTCCAACTCTTACCCCTTTGATGGGTTTCTCCCTGAAGTAAGCAGCTTAAGCCTGGTTGCGGACTATGAACTCCTTTCTCATAGACTTTCATCTGAGCACAGAGTTTGAGTTTTGCTTAGTTTTTTAGTCTTCTATTTAGAGAATATATTTTCTCCCCAAAGCATTCATTGGAAATTGTCTCTTCTATATATATTAATGCAGGTTTGGTTTGCTATCTAGTTTGAAGAAAAGTAAGTTTATTTCATAACTAAGGCATTGTATTGTACATAGGTCTATTCTAGAATACAAGGTTAATTTTAGCTCTCCAAATCATTCTTGGCATTTCAACAGTAACTCTTTCCTTTTAGGGCTTAGATGTCAAAATTTTGGGCATAATGTCTGGAATTTCGTTCTACTTGAGTAGCTATTATGAGTAGGTGGGAAGATGAACTTTAAATAAAATGGAGGTTTTCTTGTGTGTTTATCAGGCTTACAACTTTAAAGTGAATATCTCTTCTTTTTTAAAATTTAGCCCTGCTAATCTTGAATAACTTTGAAAAAAGTGGTTTCTTTAGAATTGAAGACGATCCCTTATGATTTAGGAAGTTTGCACTTATCTTCATTTTATCCCCATAAACCAGTTTTGCTAATGTCAGAAGGCATCGTAGTTCAGGTGTGTGTCTCCATTCTACTGTGGTATAACTTGGGGTCATGTCATAAGCTCAGTTTTCTGGGTAAACTATTTTGTCATAGTTTTATCAGTGCTCTGGAAGTTCTTATGTTTCCTTTTTCTGGTATATTAATTATAAACTAAGATTAGATTTAGACGTGTCAGTCGGAGGGAGTGAAGCAATTTGTTTTCTTCCAAGTTGTATGATGAATATAGTTTGTAATAGTCATGCTATTAAATCTTACTCATTTTTTTCTTCTAAGTGTTTAGAAGTTTCTACTCTATAGAATCGTTAGTTACATGTTGATAGGATGTGTTTTTTGTATGTGCCTTCAGTGTGTGAGGAGGTATTCTTTGAAGAATTGTCATTTATTCTGATGGCGTGTGTGTGTGTGTGTGTGTGTATGTGTGTGTGTGTGTGAGAGAGAGAGAGAGAGAGAGAGACAGACAGAGAGAGACAGAGAGAGAGACATGCCATTTATTCTGACCTAAACTTTCCCTCTGTGACCTGAATTTAAAAATACATTCTAAGCAAAAGGTCAAGGAAAAAAATAAGTATGCTGACTGAAATTTCCATTCTTTCCACAATTTATTGTAATGAGTTTAGAGGCTACATATGCTTTTGATTCTACTGTTGCTTTGGTATAAATTAAATAATATTTATCAGTGTCAAATTTGTGTTGTTAATCACATATGGAATACATTTTTATTGCTCTTGTCAGTAATTTGACTCATTCATTAGGGATTTTAAAGCCATTTATTCTTGTCTACATAATTACCATTTTCATAATTTATCATGAACTGGATTTGCTTTTTCTTTTACTTTCAGAAACACTATTGACTGTTATATTATTGTGCTTGACTTCAATGATATTGAAAATTCTTACTATTCTAATACTAAATGCAATTTAGTACAGATAATATGCATTCAAATATTTATTGATTTTTATTTTAGTCATTCTAGATTAAGTAAATGCTTTAAAATGCTTCTTGCCATAGAAGATTCCCAAATTAAAACTTTGACTATATTTGGTTATTAAGAAAATCCATGCGTTTAGTGAAACCTAAGAAAGGTCAATTCATTAGATTATAAAAACTTAAAGTTGAATATTTTTGCTCTGCATTTAAAAAATATTGCAATATAACTATATATATTAGCATTTCCATACTCTTAAAGACTTGCTCAAACTCCCTGAATATGATGTCTTCATTCTTTGAAGTATAATACATATTTTAGGGACTCTTTAATGATTCTGAAGACAGACTTTCCATTGAATGGACCTGATTTTTCCTTGTATTGTCCAGCAACACTCAGACTTGTATAATTAAGAGCTAAGATTATTGAGCAACTGCTACTGTGGGACTTACTGAAAAAAGGCATATTTATTCTTTGCCCCCACCTCAATCCTGAATATGAGATTAGTGAAAAAATTCTGGTACTGTAGAGTACTGAAAGATTTTCAAAATCAATAAATGGAATTAAAAAGAAACTGACTGCATATTGCTGAATTTTTACCTTTGAGCAGATTCCCTGTTACACTACTAGAAAAATTGGGTAACTGGTGGCTTTCCCTTCCTACCGTCTTTTCCCTGCAGTTGATGACATCTTGTCTTTAAGTTGAACTTAAAGGTTTTGTATCTCTGCATTTTGTGAAATCTGCTTCAGGTTCACCGGGCAGATGGTATGGCAGACTGGAGTGAACTGAGGAAAGAAAGCAGACTGAGTAACTGGCAGTCAAGGATTGAGAAGGTGGCAGGGTTAGCATTTAATAAGATATGAGGGGGAAGGGGTACTGGGGAGGGAGCCAGATGGAGTGAAAGCAAGGGAGAAAATAGAGGTCAGAAGGGAAATTTGTTCTAAATGGTATTTCTGTACAATGAAAAGAGGACATTCTTGCCCTCTGAGAGAGGTAAGAAGTTAGACAAAGGACATATTTATTGTAATTCTAGCGAAACAGAGGTAAAATGGCAAGGAATTGAAGTCAGACTATAGAGGAGAGAAAAATGTGTACCAAACTCCCCCTGCCGATCTTGCAAAACTATCCAGGAACAAGAAATTTCTTTCAAGGCTTTTTATAAAACTAAAAGTAAAACAAAATCAGTTCTAGTTTTTACCCTACCACAGATCGTTGTCAGCACGTGAAATACTTACTGAATATTTTGACCACCAGTTTTCTTGATGGCAAATGAGAGGGTTGGATTTAATGATTTACTTTGATTCTTCCAAGCTCTATAAATCGGTGATGACTATGTGCTTCTGTGTTTCTGTTCTGTCCCTTGAACATATCTTGGTCACTGTCCTTTCTGTTTGCTTCCTCCCTAGACTGGGAAATTCTTGAGGTCGAGGAATGTGTCTTATTCTTCACTTTATACCACCCAAGTCAAACTTTTACTAAGGTATTTAATGAGTGTTTTATTAGTTGATGTGTATTTTTTAAGTCTGAAATTCTAAGTTATTTTCCTCTTTTATTGCCATAAGAAACAACAAAGTTTGTTGAAGAAGCATAAATAATACCTGTATTTGCATAGTGCTATATTGTTTATAAAACTCATTTATACAAATGTTTTTATTTGATATTGTGAAATGACTGTGAGCTAGGGATGAGTGCTGACCTCAATTTCTGGTCAGGAAACTCTGATATAGAAAGGTGAAAATCTTACAAATAGTTAATGCCAAAGGCTAATTTGAATTCAAAGCCTATCTGTTTCTCCCTGGGTCTTTCAGAACAATAACTACCATTTTGTTCTATAATATCTTTTCAAGGATGCTTAAAAAATGACCAGTCTTGGAAGATAATGTCACCCTCTGGATCACAGGGCAGATTTGTTTACTGTCCAGCATAAGAAAAAAACTCATCTCTCCCCTCAAGGCAAAGGGCAGATCTGCTTATAGCCCATTATAAAATATTTGGGGTCCCTAAGTGCCAGGGATTCTATATGCAGCACTCACCTGGGCTCCTTTGTGTCACCTCTGTGGGACTTGGGGAGAAGGAAATTGACTCAAATGTGATATTCACGCTGTTTGCCTTGCAATGAATAATAAACTCCTCTGTCTCTGACCCAGGAGTCTTGTGTCTTTTGCCAGTGTCTGTGGTATATGGTAGGCTGACTTGTGAGTTTGCAGTGGGGTAAAATGTCAGGTCCAGTTCTTGACAGTATCTCTTTCTGTCTCATCAAAGGAAACCTGTGTTTCCTAGTTTATTTTTGTCTACTTTAGTAGCCACTCTAAGTGAAATTGTAACGTAAACAAGGGTCCTGTTATATTGCTGTCAGGCTTTTAGCACAGCTCCAGCGGACTCACCCTCCTTTGATTTTTAGAAGATCTTTTGGTGATTGTGTAGGGTGTAGACTCCATGGGGGTCAGAACAGGAAGCCAAGGAGACCAGCTAGAGAACTATGTCCGTCATGTTGATGAGAACTAGCAAACATTTGAAGAAAGGAGGCAAAAGAAAGAAGGAAGAGAAGGGACAATTTAGAGGTAGGAGATGAAACCAACCAGTCTTGGAGACTGAATACGTGGAGGGACAGAGAAAACTGTCAAGAACGGGTTCTG
Organism: Carlito syrichta; assembly: GCF_000164805.1. Taxonomy (NCBI): domain Eukaryota; kingdom Metazoa; phylum Chordata; class Mammalia; order Primates; family Tarsiidae; genus Carlito; species Carlito syrichta. The sequence goes on from NW_007082832.1 coordinate 15,019, forward strand.
GCTTAGGTGACTGGTGGTGGTTTTGGAGTGAGTGCCTCAAAGCTACTGTAGTCTACCTAGATGAAGAGAGAACTTGTTTAATTTTAGGGCATTTTGAGTTTGAGGTACACTGGGATACCTAAGGGGAAATGTAAGTGAGTAGAGGTAAATTTGAGCTTGGTGTTCCGGACAGAATTATGGCTTAAAGATACAGGTTTGGGAGTCATCAGTGTACAAGTAGCTGTTGAAACCACCTGAATGGACGAGCTCTCCTAAGGAGAGTGTTTTTAAAACACCAAGGAGTGAACCCTGGGTTCTTTTATAATGTGTATAAAAGAATCTCGGCTTTTTAAAATGTCAGCAGAAAGTCACCTTTCTCTCTATTGCTCTCTTCCTGCATCTCTGCCCAGCTTGCAGGGACTTGGCCTCACAAACCATGGAGTCTATGTTTCTAGCAATGATGTGTGACCTAGAGGAGCTGATGGTAGCAGGAAGAGAGGGCCATGGAGGGAAGTTGGGGGCATGCCCAGAGTTCTCTATTTCTATTTCGCTCCCCATCACCCCTTGAATGTCACTGTGCACTGAGGCTGTGCATCATTGTTGAGGACAGAAACACTGTGAGAGGATGACCGTGTTCCCCCATGGTCTTTTTTTTTTCTCTTTTAATTTTTATTTTGAAATTGTGGGGTACAATTCAGGGTTAGATGTACAAATGTTCATTGTGCAGGTACTCTTATTGATGAGGTGTGCTTCCCCTTCCCCAGGTGGATATTGACTACTGTCAATCCCAGCTACCCCCTCTCCCTCCCCGCAGTTTCCCGCTAATTTCAATCCCCTTTTTACAGTATTACGGTAGTTGTTCAAGGTTCACTTATGAGTGAGAACATGTGATACTCATCTCTTTGTTTCTGTGAGAGATCACTCAGTATTATAAGCTCTAATTCCATCCATGTAGCAGTGAAGTTCCTGATTTTGTTCTTCTTTATGGCTGAGTAATATTCCATTGTATATATGGATCACATTTTTTTAATCCAGTCCTATTTTGATGGGCAGCATGGTTGGTTCCATGTTCTTGCTATTGTGAACAATATTGTGATAAACATACGTGTGCAGGTATCTTTTTTATAGAGTGACCTGAGTTCTTCTGGGTATATTCCGAGGAGGCGGGTTGTGGGATCATATGGAAGGTCAATTTTTAGGAGTCTTATGAATCACCACACTGATTTCCACAGAGGCTGTACTAGTTTACACTCCCACCAACAGTGTAGAAGTGTTCCCTTTTCCCCACATCCTCTCCAGCATCTGTTAGTTTTGTTATTGATGATGGCCATTCTGATTGGAGTTAGGTGGTATCTCAGTGTAGTTTTAATTTGCATCTCCTTGATGACTAATGAGGTTGAACATTTTTCATGTGCCTGTTGGCTGCTCGTATGTCTTCTTATGGGCTTGATCTCTATGGAGATCTGGAAACATTAAAAAAAATTTTGTTTTTTCATGTTAGAGTTTCACTTTGTGGCCCAGGCTGGAGTGCAATGGTGTGCTCACGGCCACTCCAGCGTTAACCTGCTGGGCTCCAGCGATCCTTCCGCCTCAGGCTCCCAAGTAGCCAGAACTACAGGCGCACAATACCACACTTGGCTAATTTTTATTTATTTGGTAGAGAAGAGGTCTCGCCAAGTTGCCCGAGGTGGTCTCAAACCTGCGCATTCAAGCAATCCATTCGTCTTGGCCTCCTAAAGTGCTGGGATGGCAGGCTGAGCCACCGAGCCCAGCCCATTAAAAAATATAAAAGCCCACCCAGTTACAGTGAGCCAGGCACTGTGTTAAATACTTGATATGAGTGGTCTCTTTTGTTCCACATGGTCATTCCAGAATTAGGTGCTGCTGCAGTTCCTGTTTGGTAAGTAAGCAGCTTGACCAAGGCCACACAGCTTGTAAGAAGCAGAGCTGAATCTTGAATTGCACATTCTGCCTTCAGAGCTGAGTTTTAACCATACACTGCTGCATATCAATCTTACTCATTGGAGAATTACTCATTTTGTTTAAGAGAATGCTGGTTAGAGAATGGTCTTGGTTCAAATCTTTTTTATAGAGTGACTTCAGTTCTTCTGGGTAAGTTCCCAGTAGGGGATTGCCGGGTCATATGGAAGATCAATTTTTAGAACTTTTAGGAATCGCCACACTGTTTTCCACAGAGGCTGTATTAGTTTACACTTCCACCAACAGTGTAGAAGTGTTCCCTTTTTGCCAGATCCTCTCTAGCCTTATTTTTTGTTATTGATGCACAATCATGTTTTGAATATGTCTCAGATTTCCTATAAATGTCTCTAAGTAGGACCTATTTTTTTTCAAGTTTAGACTTGTATCATTAAAATCATACTATAAGCTGGGCATGGTGGCTCACACCTGTAATTCCAGCACTCTGGGAGGCAGAGGTGAGAGGATTTCCTGAGCCTAGGGGTTCAAGACCAGCCTGAGCAACGTGACATAACTTTGTCTCTACGATAAACCAAAAAATTAGCTGGACATGATGGCGTGTGCCTGTAGTTCCAGCTACATGGAAGGCTGAGGGAGAAGGATCACCTGAACCCAGCAGGTGAAGGTTGCAGTGGCTTGAGTGTGCCATTGCACTCCAGCCTTGGTGACAGAGTAAGAGCCTGACTCAAAAAAAAAAAAAAAAAAAAAAAGAATTACACTATAACATCCACATCATGTTTTTCTTTATTTTAAATTTTTTAAATTTTCAAATTGTGGTGTACAATTCAGGGTTGGTTATACAAACATTCATTGTGCATCTACCCCTGTTGATGAGGTGTGCCCTCCCCCTCCCCAGTCAGATTTCGACTACTGTCATTCCCACCTGCCCACCCCACCACCGTTTCCAACTACTGTCAATCCTTTTCTTATAGTATTATGGTAGTTGCTCATAGTCCACTTATGAGTGAGAACATGTGATACTCGGTTCTTTGTTTCTATGAAAGATCATACAGTATTATAGACTCTAATTCCATCCAGGTTGCTGCAAAGCTCATGATTTTTGTTCTTCTTTATGGCTACGTAATATTCCATCATGTATATGTACCACATTTTTTTTATCCAGTCCTCTTTTGATGGGCAGCACGGTTGGTTCCATGTTCTTGCTATTGTGAGCAAGGCTACGATAAACATATGTGTGCAGGTATCTTTTTTATAGAGTGATTTCAGTTCTTCTGGGTATAGGGATTGCAGAGTCATATGGAAGATCAATTTTTATAACTTTTAGGAATCACCACACTGTTTTTCACAGAGGCTGTACTAGTTTACACTCCCACCAATAGTGTAGAAGTGTTCCCTTTTTGTCACATCCTCTCTAGCATGTTATTTTTTGTTATTGATGCACAATCATGTTTTGAATATGTCTCAGATTTCTTATAAATGTCTCTCTATGATTCTCCAATTTCATTTGATGAAAAGATTTGTTAAGTAATGAGATAAAGAACTAGCAGTCAAGAAAACTGGAAAAATTCATGTCATATAATTAAGTATTTATTCCTTTGAATTGAAAAAAAAAAAAAGCTCCAACCCTTAAACAAATTTGAGCCAAAGTGTGTTTTTTTCTGGAATTTAAATTCAGACTGAAATGTTCTATTACATTTATCTTCCAAAAATCTCTTTTGGGCTCTTTGCTGTGTCGGAAGTGAGTTTCTTGGGAGTGGGGTAGGAACAGGCTATCCAGAAGCCCTGGCTGCAGATATCTAGAAGCTCTGGCTGCAGAACTCCATTGCTTTTGTAGAACATCAATGTAAGACTAATTAGATGCTAAATGCTTGGTGAGTATTGAACAATGCAATCTTTTAATTTTCTGATTAATGACAAAGCTTCATGAAAACATCAATTATATTGGAAGAATTCAGACATTCCTTTCCAAGTAAATCTTTTTTTTAAAATTAATTTTATTTGTAACAAATGACAGAGTAAAAGAGAAAATAAATCTCTAAATAGATTTTTTCTAATAATATGACAGTGCAGGGAGCTGACAATGTATGGTGATATGAATAGTTGTTTTCTATTGTTGAAGGTTATGGTTATTTTTTAATATGATGACAACATCAAAAAGGGAGTAGTGTATTACAGCTTCTTTGTATTTTCTTTTGACTGTCTTTAGAACTGACTGTTGGAAAAGATAGGGACATATAGAATCTATTTTCAAGATGAGAGGTTTCATGAAAGTCTCTCTGTAATTTTTTTTAGAATATATGTGTATCATGTATTCTTTGCATACTTAATTTACTTTCTTGGTCTGAATTAGAATTTTTGCTTATATAATGGAATAGTAATTGGTGATAATTTGTCTTAATTATCAATAAGTTAAGTATCACTATGAATTGTGCTCTAAAATTATAAACAGCAATACAACTTTCTAGTTGGGGCTAAGAGTAAGGTAAGATTCTTGTGAAGGGTAAGATTAAAAGTCACAAAAATGACAATGAAATCCCATTTGAGGAACCAATCTGTTGGAGAGGGTACAGCAGTTTTATTTCAAATAATTGAGGATATGGCAAAGTGAAAATATGGCATAAGGGGAGATTATTATAGATACACAATAATTTTAGAAAAAAGTGAAGCTTGAAGAAATGATAATATAGTCAGAATAATGAGTAGACATTTCAAATATTTCCCTTTACACATTTTATTATAATATGTGCACTGCTTTTTCCCATAATCTTATAGTTTTCAGCTAGGAAAAGATCTTGGAGTATACACATAGACCTAAAAGTTTCACTTTGTAAATGAGGCCCAAGGCTCAGAAAAGTAGCCAAACTTATGAAAGGTCACAGAAATAGACCTGGCAGACCTGGGTTTGGAATCCAGGTTTCCCAGTAATCTTTGTCAGCTTTTCAGAGAATCAAAAGTTCTGGAAGGAAGTTTGAGAGGACACCCCGTCTATCTTACTTTCTTACACTGACTTAGAAGTTCCATGACCATTGATCCAATTAAGAAAAAAAAAATCCATAGAAAAAGGAATGCTACATTTTTTCTCCAATAATTTATTCTAGAGTTGAAAACTCTGCTTGTCAATACACTCATTTATTCAATCGTTTTTCATGGAGCGTCTGCTAGATTTCAGGCACTGTGCTATGTGCTGTGGGTACTTAGTAAGTAAAGCAGAGAGTGTCCTTACTCTCTTGGAGTTTATAATCAATAATATATGTCCATGTGTGTGTGTATATATATATGTGTGTGTGTGTGTGTGTATGTGCGTGTGTATGTGTATATATATACACACACACACATACACACATACAAAGATATTTGCAAAGTAGGATGACTGCTATATTAGAAAAGTTATCTTCAAATGTTTGGAAAACAGCATTGTATCAGAGAACAGATATACGAGAAGAAAGCGTTTCACTCAAAATGAGAAAAAATTTTATAGTGTTTAGAGCTATCCAAAGATTAAAAGTTTTAGAAAGTGGCAAAGTTTTAACCCTTGGAGTGTTCATATGCAACTGGGAAGTTCCCAGGAGAGAATTATTTTGAGGGCATTCAAACATTAGTCACAGTCTTTATTAAATTGCCTTTCTTTGAACTTCTTTGTGGGTAACTTAAATTCTTTATCTAGTTAATTTTGTTTAGCCTTTGTTTTATTTGATATCTCTGATGTTGGATCTAGTGGCCACTCCCTTTCCAACTCAACTCTCCTCCCCCCATAGACTTATAAAACAGTATTTGTGGTTCTCTCCTATTTCTGTGATTATTTCCTTAGAGTCTCCTTGCTGGTTCCTCTTCCTCAGTCTTTCCTTGAAATATCAGTGTTCCTCACCACTCTGTCCTTTGTATATTTCTCTTATCAACATATTCTTTTTTGCTACTTGATCACATCTATTCTTATTGCTTAGCTATTGCCTATGTGTCAGTGATTTCCAAATCGGAGGTTGCTGGCAAGACCCCTCCAGTCCTCTTTTCACCCAGCATACTAGGTCTCTCCATTTGGATATCTCCGAGGACTCTCAAACTCAACACATCTCGGGTCAAATTCCTTTCCTACTCCCTCAAAACTCTTCTCCTTGTTTTCCTCTATAGTAAATAATATTTAAATCTGCCCAAAGACTGAGAGTTGTTAAAGAAAGCAGTGAATTTCCAAATTTAGAGATTGTTGGATACTTATCATCCTTTGGTTCAGAAAGTTGGACAGAGTTTCTAAAAAATCATTTTACTGTATTTACTTTATTTGAGTTGTGGGCTACAAGTAGGGGTTTACCACATAAGTAGGTTGCATGCAGGTGAAGTTTGGGCTTCTAGTGGACCCTCTCGCCCCCCATAATGGACCAGGTACCCAGTATGTTTCCATGTGCACCCCTTCCTCCCCTAACAGTGTCCTGTGTCTGCTGATCCCACCCTTGTGCAAGTGTGACCAGTGATCAGGGCCCACTTGTGAGCGAGAACATGCAGTATTCAGTTCTTTGTTTTTGTGATAGTTCACTTAGCATGATGGTCTGCAGTCACATCCAAGTTACTGCAAAGGCCATGATTTTGTTCTTTATGGCTGCATAATATTCCATCATGTATATGTACCCTTTTTTTTTTTTCATCCAGTCCACTTTCGGTGGGCATCTGGATTGGTTCCATGTTTTTGCTATTGTGAATAGTGCTGCAGAAAACATGCATGTGTATTTTTGGTAGAGCAATTTATGTTCCCTCTGGGTATATTTCCAGGAGAGAGATTGCTGGGTCATATGGAAGCACAATGTTTAATTCTTTGAGAAATCGCCACATTGCTTTCCACAGAGGTTGAACTAGCTTGCATTCCTATTAACAGTGTAGAAGTGTCCCCTTTCCTCCGCAGTTGCACTAGCACCTGCTGTTTTTTTGCCTTAACAATGACAGCCTATTGGTGTTGGGTGGTATCTTATTGTAGTTTTGACTTGCATTTCTCTGATGATTGTGAGGGTGGGCATTTTTTCGTGTGTTTGTTGGCTGCTTGTATGTCATCATTTGAGAAGTGTCTGTTCATGGGAAACTTGGACACAGATTTAAAAGACACTGGCTTGAATCCTAAATCATGGCACGTGGTAGATATTTAATACATGTTAAATAAACAAATGGATGTAGTTTCTGCCAGACACTGAGGCCACTTTGTCCTGTGCTCCTCCCCAGGAAGATGAAACCATTTGGTGAGAGAGGTTTTCCATAGTTAAGAATGTCTTAGAGGGAAATTGATGAGGAGAATCTTTGAGGTGTTTTAAGGTTTCTGGAAATCTTTCTTTTTCTATGTATATAGTAAGGGCCTGAGGCTAACATTTATTGAGTACTCTACATTATGCCATGCCCTGAGGTAGGAACCTTCCTATTTGTTAGTTCATTTATTTCTTGGTGATCCAAGGGCCCAAGGGATCAGTATCAGTATCCTCATTTTATGCCCAGGTAGTGGAGCGTCAAATAGGTTAGAACCAGCTGAGGGCCATGGAGCTTACTCGGTGACTGAACTAGAATCTGAACACAGGTCGTTCAAATTTAAAGGCAAAGCGTTGCCCCCATCTTCATTTATTTTCTGTTGATATTTTCAATTTACGAAGCTCACTGGCATTTTCTCTCTTTATCTGTGAAAATACTCTGCATGTTCATCTGGCCTTGGGCGTACAATTAGTATGTATTAGGTTCCTATTTTATGTTTATTCTCATCATTATACCCATAAAAAGAGGCAGAAGTCAGGTCCTACCTTGAACGAGTTTTTGACATAGTTGGCTATAGTATTACTGAACATCCTGTTTGGTCCTTTGTGAGTGTCATGCAAAAACATCTCAACTGCTCTGTATCAAGATTAATGTCTGTAGCACTCCTTTTCTCCTATGTGTTGTAGCTACATGTTCTTAGAAATTCTTTTTGGCATATTGATGACTATATCATTCAAGTAACATCAAGGGAGACTTCTATCTAGGTGCAGCTATTGAGGTCTGACTTTTGGTACACACACAACTTTGACGTCTATTAAGACACCTGTCTTATCGTAATGAGGTTGCTTATTTGTTTGCCTTGGTCATTAGATTATGTGATCCTAGGGCAGGGACTGTTCTTTGCACATTTCCTGGCACATTGTTGTCCCTTTGGATATGTCTGTTGGAGGAGGAAGGAAGGAAGGAAGGAAGGGGAAGTGGGGAGGAGGGGAAGGCATGCTTGTCTTTATCTTCTAAACCTATAATGTCAAAGAATAATATCACATTTGTCTGAAATGTTTTCTGTTTTTAAAGAATAGCTTTCACTACATGATCTATACAGCTTTTCTTTTTGACATAGAGATTTTGTGCTAATTTGCTCAGCCGATTTCCAGTTACATTAAAAATATTTTTATGAGAGACAATATGGTTATATGCTGACCATCTTCCTAATCCTCCATGAATTTTTAAAAATGATAAATGTAGGTCTATGGCCAATTTTTTAGTATTATAATGGATTTATATATTTATTCCTGCTTGATCTCGGTATTATCAGTATGCAATGTATCCTAAAGGAAGAGAAGAGTTTTTTTCAAATACCCTGTGAAATTTTCTTCTCTCGTGGGGTAAGGGATGTAGCTTTTCTAGATGATTCACTACTGTCTTAGTTAATTTGTGCTTCTATAACAAAATATCACATACTGGACAGCTTATACATAACAAATGTATTTCTCACAGTTCTGGAGGCTGACAAGTTCAAGGTCGAATGTGCCAGCAAATTCGGCATCTAGTGAGAGCTAATTCCTTACATATGGCTCCTTCTCACTGTGTCCTCATGTGGTGGAAAGGGCAAACAAACTTCTGTGGGCCCCTTTTATAAGGACACTATTCCCAATTGAATCTAATCTCCACCCCAAAGCTCTACCTTCTTCTTTTTTTTAAAAGCAGGATTTATTGAGAAGACAGAACAGCTCCCACAGTGGGAGGGGACTCGAGGGGCTTGCCCAAAAGCCCTACCTTCTAACACCAACATTTCTGGGGGCTAGGACTTCTTAAATTTTGAGGAACACATTCAGGCCATAGCAATTATTAAAGGGAACACCATATAGCAGAAGTTTCTTATTGCTACAGCTTCACACTAGTCACAGCTGGTGTTTTCTTTTAATGCTGTTAAAGTATAGGGCCTATGATTTAGAATCTGGAATTGTTCTGTAATGTAAAATTTTAGCACCGTGGAGCTCAAACAGTGGTACCTGGTTGCTTATTTATGTTCTTTCTTTTTCTTCAAATACTGTAGATTGTCTGCATGAGTTACCCATTAGCAGAGAAGGAATGATTAATAAAAAAAAAGGTTGATGCTACTAAAATAATAATAATAACAACAGCAATGATGTAGTATATGAAGAGACCATGTGACACCTTAAATGTGGTGGGTCACAATAAAATGAATAATATATTGATGCTAGATTGCAAACTACTTATTGGTTCTAAAATATAGATCAATCAAGAAACGTCACAGCAGTGTAAGTAAAAAAGGAAGAATAAACATAGTTTTAAAAATTGTGGCTGGGCACGGTGGCTCATGCCTATAATCCCAGCACTTTGGGAGGCCGAGGTGAGAGGATTACCTGAGCCTACGGGTTTGAGACTAGCCCTGGAAACTTGGTGAGATCTCATCTCTACAATAAATAAAAAAATTAGCTGCGCATGATGGCACATGCCTGTAGTCCCAGCTACTTGGAAGGCTGAGGTGGAAGGATCACCTGAGCCCAGCAGGTTGAGGCTGTGGTGATCAGGAGCATGTCTCTGCCCTCCAACCTGGGTGACAAAGTGAGATTCTACCTCAAAAAAAAAATTGTGGCCACAGTATATTCTTGGCTAGAACTGTAATAATAGGCCAACAGCCTGTGACCTGATAAAACTCGTACTGTAGTTGAGATTGAAAGGTATAGGTGGTCTCTCTTCAGTGAATTCTGTAGAGAAGTAATAAACACCTACTTAACTCTGGTAGAGTAAGTAAGCAATGTGGAAATGGAAGAGTGATCTGTCTCAGCATCCTGGCTGACCTGATGCACAAGTTGGACAAGTTTCAAAGCCAGTATTTCTTTCATGTCTTGGCAATATTTCAGAAGAAGATACAGCTTGAAACTAGCTGTATCCCTAGGAGATTTCTTTCCTCAAAAGATTGTCTAAAGAAAGTACTCACTTGACATGATGCTAATGACTTAATGTCAGATTCACTTGACTTAAAAATATTTTTACTTATGGTTATGATGATGATGATGATAACATTGGATTCCAATGTAGTTTCACTTTTCCCACATTTTAAGAGAGGATTATTGATTATTTTAGGCTTCAAGTGGCCTATCAAGTGTCCTATTAAATCCTGCCCTGGGGTCTTTGGAACTGCAGTTTTCTCTGGTTTCCATAAATCACTGGCACAACAAGATAAACAAGAATGGTTGTGGTGCATGTAAAGAACTTGGAAAGCAATATAGTATATGAATTGCCAGAATCTTATCTTAGTTTTTTAGATATGTGCTTGTAGTGTAAGCTCATTTATATTATACAGGTGCTATCAGTTTTGAATGGAATATAGTAACAAAAACATTTATTTAAAAATACCTGTTTTACCCCATTATAAAATGGGCCAAAGATATGAACAGACACTTCACAAAAGAGGACATTCGAGCAGCCAACAAACACATGAAGAAATGTTCAGCCTCACTAATCATCAGGGAGATGCAAATCAAAACCACACTGAGATACCACCTAACTCCAGTCAGAATGGCAATTATCAACAACTCAAAAAATAACAACTGCTGGAGAAGGTGTGGCGAAAAGGGAACACTTCTACACTGTTGGTGGGAGTGTAAACTAGTGCGACCTCTGTGGAAAGCAGTGTGGCGATTCCTAAAAGCTCTGAATACAACCTCCCATATGACCCCGCAATCCCCCTATTGGGAATATACCCTGAAGAACTCAAATCACTCTATAAAAAAGATACCTGCACATGTATGTTTATTGCAGCGTTGTTTACAATAGCAAGAACCTGGAAACAACCATGCTGCCCATCAAAAGAGGACTGGATTAAAAAAATGTGGTACATATACACGATGGAATACTATGCAGCCATAAAAAAGAACAAAATCATGAATTTTGCAGCAACCTGGATGGAACTAGAGTCTATAATACTGAGTAACCTCTCACAGAAACAAAGATCCAAGTATCACATGTGCTCACTCATATAATGGACCTTGAACATCCAATGTAATACTATAAGAAAATGACTGACGGTACTGGGAAACTATGGGGGGGGGGGAGATGGGATTAACAGTAGCAAATATCTGTCTGGGGATGGGGAAACACCTCTTATCAACAGGGTGCCTGAATGAAACGTAATTGTACACCTAACCCTTAACTGTACCCCACAAAACCATAATAAAAAATATTGATTATGAAAAAAAAATACCTGTTTTTTAATTTCAAAAGCATGTATGTCTTGCATTGCTTTTCTAAATCTAACATGTCACCTCTTCTAGGTTGCTTTACTCATTGTAATCAACATTTTTACCAAGTACATATTTAAGGCACAGAAAACTCTGCAAAGCTGGATGACACAGGTACTCATCAATTTCCATCAAGCAGTTGTGTGCCAGGTGTCTGTGGGAGTGCATTTGAGAGGCATCTTAGCATATTGAAAGAGCACAGAGTTTGGAGTCAGACAACTAGTACTGGAGTTCTAACTCTATTGCTTACTAGATGTGGGATATCAGCCAAATCACCTAGCTTTTACAAAACCAGTGTGTAAATAGCTTGTTTCATGTTTGTTCCTGCCCATCTTCCACCCATATGTTATTTTGTAGAAGGTTCATGGTATCTATCATTTCTTTTGTAAATATTTCAGTGTTGATTTAAAAGATAGACTCTTTAAAAATATTTAACCACGATAGTATAATCACTTCGAAAAAGTTAACATTAATTCCTGAACATAAGCAAATAGCTAGTGAGTGTATAAGTTCCCCATTTTTTCATATACATACATATATACTTGGATCCTGATTCAAACACTATATACACACTTATATGCACACACACACACACACACACTTTCTGTGTGTGTGTGTGTGTGGGTGTGTGTGTGTAGAGAGAGAGAGAGAGAGATGCACAGGAGAAAGAGGAAGAGAGGGAGAGAGAGGGAGAGGAAAAGAGAGAGTGACAATGTTTCTATTAGGATCCAAAAGGGTGCATACATTGGTTAATCGAATGTCTCCAAAGTATTTTTTTAACCTACATTTCTCCTCCATCTCTTTTTTCTTTTTCCTTGCAATTTATCAGTAGAAGAAATAGGTCATTTGTTCAGTAGAATTTATCACAGTCTGGATTTTGCTGATTTAATTCTTGCTATGTTTTTAACCTATTTGTTTGTTCCTGTTTCAATAAATTAATAGTTCAAATTAGAGCTTGATCATGTTCAATTTTGTTTTTTGGCAAGAATATTTCGTAGGTGCTGTTGTATATTTACATAATATCTAGTGGTCTATCTTTTCTTGATGCTAGTCACTGTTGTTCAGTGCATAAAACTATTAATTCATGAGGGGTTACAAAGTAGTGATATATGAATTCTATGAATCCTTTTGAAATTCTTGGCTAGACTACTTCTATAAAGAGAAATTTATTCTTTTATTATTCTTTTTATTCTTTTTATTAATTATTTACCCAGAGGTACAATATAGGATAGGCAGAATATATTTATAATATAATATTATATATTGTATATAGGTATATGTGTATGTATACATATTTATGTATATGTGTGTATATATTTATGTGTATATATATGCATTTGAGAGGCATCTTAATGTGTTCTATATATACTGTTTATAAGCTTTCAAATAATATTAGTTGCATTCTTAGCATCTTTCAAAGGTTGTTCATTTTTAAAACTATGATTATGAATTCATACATTTAAGCATATTTTGTGTATTTCAATTCATTTCATATATTATGCTTATTGACAACAAAATTGCCCTATCTTTGGTCAATAAGAATATTTTCAAGTTGTGTCATGAGTCTTTTTGAACAACATGATTTTTACCATGGTAAGATGTTTCAAGTGTATCTTATACTTTCTCTTCCCCAAGCCTGTTGCTGTAATAAACTATTTTCCCAAGAAGCCCTGCCCTCTTTTGGTAGGAAATAGCATTTAAAACTGCAATTGGGAACTACACATGCCCATTACGTTTAGGTTAAAGGTTGTTCCAAAGCCTTTCCAGTGTATAGTACTAGGAAATGTGAACTTTTAAAAGTGAAATTTATTATAAACTCGTAATAATACCTCCAGTTCAAGTTTGGGACCAGAGGGTGTTGACTTAGTTTTAAACATTTTATGTTTGTATCTCCTTCCATAATGATATTCTGCTTATCAATGATGCCAGTAGAATTGTTCTATTTGTTTTATCCCACAAAGTACATATGACAGTCTCAGGGTGATGATACCAACACAACCACCAGTAAATGATTCCTGAAAACATGTAACATTAATTAATATGCAGCCTGATATGCAGATTCATTGGTTTCATATTGTTTTGAGTTTTTAGAGTTTGCTCCTTAAATTTTAATTTTTTATTACATAAAATATTTGTATTAAAACCAAGGCAGATTCAGGGAAGTCTAGCTTCTATCCCTGCATCCTTTGTCCTTTTTTCTCCTTCCCCCACAAGCAACTTTAAAAAGTCTGGTTTACCTTTTAAGAAAAATAGATACATAAATACATATGTATATTCATATCTACCATCTTAGATAAATGGTAACATACTCCATTTTTCTTTTCTTTTTCTTTCTTTCTTTTTTTTTTTTTTGAGTTGCAGTGTCACTTTGTTGCCCAGGATGGAGTACAATGGGATGTTCACTGCCATCGCAACCTTGACCTGCTGGGTTCAAGTGATCCTTCTATCTCAGCCTTCCAAGTAGCTGGAACCACAGGTGTGTGCAGCCACACCTAGCTAATTTTTTTGATTTATTGTAGAGATGAGGTCTCCCCAAGTTGCCCAGGCTGGTCTTGAACCCCTGGACTCAGGCAGTCCTCTCACCTCCACCTTCCAAAGTGCTGAGATTACAGGTGTGCGCCTGACACATTTTTCTTCATTGATTGTCTTTATTCACTTAGGGTTTCTGGAGATCATTCCATTATGGAATATGGAGACATTCCTTAGTTTTTTTTTTTTAATAGCTGCATAGTACCTCATTTTGTGTATGTAATATGTTTTTGTTGTTGTTGTTGCTTGAGTTCGAGTTTCACTTCCTTGCCCAGGCTGGAGTGCAGTGGCACTCTCATGACCACCACAGCCTCAATGTGCTAGGCTCAGGTGATCCTTCCACCTCAGCCTTCCAAGTAGCTGGAACTACAGGCATGCGCCACCATGCCTGGCTAAACATGGTTTACTTAGTCAGTCTCTATTGATATACATTTGGGTTGTCAAGGAAAAATAATAGCTGAAATGATTCAAACAGAGGTTAAAGGTTTTATTTGACTAATGTGTCTAAGGAAACATATGAAGACCAGGTCACTCACTGAGCTGTCTCAGGATTGGAATTTTATCCAACAAGGAGAAGATAGGGGTACTTGTTCTTGTGGTATCAGCCATGTTGCTTAACTTCCAACTTTGTGGAGCTTGTGGTTGAAACAGTTGGAGATTGTTTTGATTCTTCATACCTCCTGGCTGGGATGCTTGGTGCATTCCCCTTCCTGGCAATTGTCAGAGCAGTTCCTGAAAGAGGTATTTTGCAATCCTTGCAGTTTGTCGAGTTTCAGAAGAGATGGAGATAGCAAACAAAGGGGAAGGGAGAAAGAGATGAGAAAAGAAGGGAAAGGAAGCAAAAGTTAAAGCAAGGCAAACTGGGTTTGGTTTTCATCCATCTCTGAATTATTTCCATTCTTCTACTTTTATCAAATGGCGCTGCAAAAACACACTCTTGTGTTTTTGCCAGCATTACTTTGTGATGGGTTCCTAGAAATGATATTGCTGGATCAAAAGCTAAAAGCACATTTAATTTTGCGAAATTTCACGCCATGTTTCATTAACACCAGCAATGTATAAACTGTCCATCATTCTACCAAATTACCCAAAGAATATATTGTCAAGTTTTTGGATTTATGTTGAGCTTATAGGGTAGAACTGGTGTTTCGGTGTAGTTTTAATTTACATGAGATATATATATTTTTGAAGAATGAGAAATACATAAAAGAAAAATAAAAGATAAGAAAATCAAAGACTGACTCTTGAAGATGTGTTTCTATGCAGAAGGTTCTAGTCAACAGACTTTCCAGGAGAGTGTTTATGATACCATCCCTAAACAACCTGAGAAGTCAGAATCCAGATTATTTTTGTTAATACGAGAGGGGGTGGGCTCTGACTGTGTGAAGTTTAAGCAACCAAGTTAAAACAAAGCAAATCTTAAAATTAAACAAAACAAAACATAACTTAGCACAGCTGGCAAAATGTTAATTTCTGGGTCCCTAAGTGGAGTCCTCTAACTCAGAGAGTTTGTAAGATGGTGAGGACTAAAGGCAGAGCTACTGTCTAAGAGGCTCTTAGAGTAGCTTTTGCCTTAGTGGTGAAAAACTAAATGAATCTGATGCCCATGGGAAGGAAAGGAAAAAAAAAAGAAAGGAGGCAATATAATTGGTTGCAGATTATGAGGGTGAGGAGACTCACATATCTCTGTAGTTTCAAGACTACAAGAATTGTGAAACTGTGACACTTTGAAAGTAAGCATGTTGAGCTACCTTAGAGAGAAATAGGATGATTTTGATCCTGGACATGATCATTTTGAGATAATATTGCACCATCTAGGTGGTAACATCCAGTAGGAAACTTGAAATTTGATTTAAAGAAGGATTAAGGCTGAGGATAAATTACTATGATTATTCTTTTTCCTCATCCTTCCTTTTTAGTTCAACATTTTACACATTTCAATACTTCAAGGGTTTTTGTTACATGGATGTATTGTAAGGTGGTGAAGAAGTCTGGGCTTTAAGTGCCCCCATCACCCCCACGAATGCACATTGTACCCAAAAGGTGATTTTTAATTCCTCCTCCCTCTGCCCCTTCTGAGTCTCCAGTGTTCATGATGCCATCCTGCCTCTACATTTGCAGATCTTTAGCCTAGCTCCTACTTATAAGTGAGAACACATGGTGTATGGTTTTTCTGTTCCTGTGTTATATAGATAGATGTTTTGAAGTTACCTGTATACAGAGATTACTTGGGGATATATGTGACCTCTGAAGGACAGAGTGCAAAGATTCAAGGGTTGAGCTTTGGAAAATCCCATGCTTTGGGTGCATGAGGAAGGAGGGAGAAACATAGAGGAAGGAAGTAACCTGAGAGGTAGAAGCTGGCTCGGTGTGGTATTGCTCGGGCTATAAAGGCCAGTGTAGGCAATGGTGCTCGATGCAGCAGAGAGCATAAGGGCAGACTGACAGAAAGGTCATCAGGTTCTGAAATTGTTAAGTCAATCAGAAAGAAGCTGAGAGGGCTTGCTACGTGAGGATACGTGAGGTCTAGGCCTTCTCTTTAGGGATGTTTTATGTGACAAACCAAGTCTATATAATTGAAAGGATGCTTTTCCCCAAGGTATTGGGGGACAGTGTTGGGTAATTAAAGGGACCTGTATTCCAGTTTCAGCTCTACCACTCACTAACTTTTTAGCCTTGGGCAAATAATTTAATTTCTCTGGGCCTCATCTGCAGATTGGACTGTAGGAATAGAGGGTTTAGGATGACTACTATCACAACCACTTCTGCACTACTAAGTTACCAACTATTGTTTGTTGAGCCCTTTGTGCCAGGGCTTGTACTAATTACTTTATACCTATTCTCTCATGTATGTGATCTTTAATGTCCTCTGTATCTGAAATTTCATGATTATTCTGGAATGCGTCAGAAGCGCTGACAAACAGTTGAAAACTACTCTGAATTAACCAAGATGATGTCTGAAACATTTTCCACTTTGACTAACTGCTGGTTAGATTTTTAAAAAAATAATAATTATCTTAAATCTTGAGTGAATCATGTGTGTGTTAATGTCTAAGGCCAGAGGTTTAGCTGGACTTAAAACTGAAAAATGCCCATGGGAAGTAGTACTTGTAATATTAGATGTATTTCTTCTTCACCTTTAAATTCTTTTTTTTTTTGAGTTGAAGTCTCACTCTGTCACCCAGACTGGAGTGCAGTGGCCGCTCCCAGCCACTGCAGCCTCGACTCGCTGGACTCCGGCGATCCTTCCGTCTCAGCCTTCCAAGTAGCTGGAACTACAGGCGCGCACTACCACGCCCGGCTAATTTTTTGATTTATTTATTGTAGAGATGAGGTCTCGCCAAGTGCCCAGGCAGGTCTTGAACCCGCGGGCTCAGGCAATCCACTCACCTCAGCCTCCCAAGCGCGGGATTACAGACTGAGCCACTGAGCCCGGCTCCATCTTTAAATTCTTACGTTGTTTTAGAATTGGGGGAATCCTTGTGAAGATTTACTACGTAGGCTATTGCATGTGAGGTTTGGTGAACATGGCACCCGATGATGGGTGGTTTTGCATCCTTTATTCCCTCTCTCTCCCTACCCCCTTTAGCAGTGGCCAGTATCTGTTGTCCCCATCATATTTCTTCTAGAGACAGGCATGGTTATTGAGAATTGAAATGAAACATTTTTTTGAAAAAGAACTCTATGTCTCAGTAAGGCTGGCGGATTTTGTCTGCAAGTTCCAGCACAAATAATGTCCCGAGCATAAAAATATATCTTAAGTTCTCGAGGAACAAAATAGATGTTCTCAGGTTCAAGAGAGAGTCGTTGAGAAACTAAGTGAAACTTTGGCTGCCCTTCAAAAACCTCAAGTTTACCCAATGGCAGATCAATGGACTCCACTCTTACTAAAACTTCTAAAGAAGCGTCTACACAGAAGGACCCATGGCATCCAAAAGCAGATGTTCTTTGAACTGTACTTGTGAAAACAAATCAAATACTAGATTTCTTGTTCCACTCTCTTTGATTGCTTGAAATAAGACTATTCATAACATTTTCATTTTCTCTGTTTTCCAAAAATAAATTATATCTCAGCTATGATTATGGAAGTATCGGTTGAAGTGAAAATCCTTTTAATAAAGTCCCATGGAAAAGTTAAAATGCAACTTTTTTTTCTTATTTTTCCCTACCTCCCAATCTTTGTGTTTTTAATGTACCCATCAAAAGAAATATGACATGTTAATACAAATGATTATTGCTGAAGGCTATTTTATTTACTTTGTCCAGACTTTTGAAGATCTTTTGCAGTTAGGACAAGCCAGTGAGGGATTTACATCGCTTTGAAGACAAACTGGTATATTTGCCATGCTTAAAAAACAGCCTCTCTCTAAAAGCATCTGTCTTAGAATGCAGATTTTACAAATGAAAGAGGACATTCTGCGGGCATTTACATTTCCGTGACTGCTCATTTGGTTTCAGCAAATCATCTTTAAATAGGTAAGACACCTCCCTGAAAGTGAGAAGGAAGGTCAAAGAAAAACTAAAACCATTTGCCTTCACCACTGTCGGAGACAGCATAAGAAAAGTGACAGCAATGGTTGCTTCTGGCCCAATCGACCAGGAGTTGAAAACAAAGAAATGGGTCTTTGAAACAGCCATGCCATCTCAGCAACAGCACCCCAAATTGCTAGTAGCTGTGATGCAGTTAAGACAGATAGTTGCAGTCAGATTAAACTAAACAAGCAAGCAAACAAACAACAACAAAAACCCAGCTCTTCAGAGAAATGATAAGTTGTAATTTGTGTTTTCTTTCAGTGTTCAGAAATTTTGTCTGGAATTGAGGTTCATCTTTGCAGAATTGTGAAGGGAGTGTAGCCCTGAGCACACCCTTCACATTTTTCAAGAAGGATCCTTGTCAAGTCATATGTTACTCCCTTCAGAGACAAGCAGAATTATATTTTAGTAGTCAAGCGGAAACTCTCTCTCCTGGCATTCAGATCTCTGTCTAGTGTCCTAACTTCCATGACTGTTTCTGTCTTCCAAGCTCCCATGATGTGCACTTGACATTTTAGTGTGATTAGACTAACTCAGTATTTCCACAGCATTCTTTATTTTTTCTCCTTTGTGTTTGCACTGCATTTTCTGTTTGCAGTGTGACCTTCCTTCTTTTCTGCCTTTGGAGAAATCATTCCCATTCTTCAGGCCCCAAATAGCATTTCTTCCATGAACCCTGGAAGTTCTCAAACCTTTTTTTCTCTTTTTTTTTTGGAGGGGGGAGATGTCACATAGATATATTCATATAGTAGTATAGAATTATCTTCATTGACCTTTCTTGATCTAAATTCTTTTCAAATAATAAGATTTTATTATTTTATGACATCAGAAATCAAGGGGTAATCCCAGTCACAGTAACTGAGGGGCATATTCGCCAGAGCCAGACAGCCTGCAGTGGGCTGGACATTTCCATGTCCAGAGTTCACCTAAGATAGTGTTGCAGAAATATAATTAAAGACCAAACTTCCTTCAACCCAGAAAACGTCTTAACAAAGATAAAAGAAAGATAAAACAGTTTTGTTATTGAATAAACATTAAATCAGAATGTGTTGTGCATCTCAGATAATCTGCTAAGAGATTGCAAAGATGGAAAGAAATCTCATCCTCCCATGTGGCCAAGCAGATACAAATCATTACATACATGCTCTCAAGATAAACAAGACAGGAAGTCACGTAAGAGGACTCAACAGCACATTTGTTGTGCACAGTTCTTCCTAAGTGTACCTGGTAATTGGAGTGACCATCAATATTAGCTAGTAGGTTTTATCTAAAGGAAAAATAAACTTCTCATATCTTTATGATGAGATAGTTTTATAATGCAAGGGGAGATGCTTGTAGAGGTTGGGCTTCTATCCTCCCAAAGAAATGGGATAGAGGGGATTCTATCTTCCTGGATGTTTGCATTTCTAAGAGATGGCTCCCAGGTCCTTGAGAAAGACTTTCCAGGGTCTGAAAACTAACAAGAAGTTTATTTAGCGTCTAAAAAGATTTACGGGTCAGGCACGGTGGCTCAGCCTGTAATCCCAGCACTTTGGGAAGCTGAGGTGAGAGGATTGCCTGAACCCAGGGGTTCGAGACCAGCCTGGGAAACTTGATGAGACTTTGTCTCTACAATAAATCACAAAAAACTAGCTGGGCATGGTGGTGTGTATCTGTAGTTCCAGCTACTTGGAAGGCTGAGGCAGAAGGATCACCCAAACCCAGCAGGTCAAGGCTGCTGTGGCTGTGAGTGTGCCACTGCACTCTAGCCTGGGTGACAAGAGTGAGACTCCAACTCAAAAAAAAAAAAAAAAAGGATTTATGCACATTTCAGGGAGACACAGAAATAACTTATCATTATACTGAGTCCTCTCCCCCCTTAACATCATCAAGAGGTTCTTGGAAACTGTGATTTAAATGAAATGTATAACAAAACCAATTTTACCATAGGCTTATTAAGATAAACATGAGTTAAGCTCCCAGGGCATATTTCTGGTCTCAAAAGCATCATCAAACTTCTAAACAAAGATTTTAAATACTCTTAATATTAAACATTGAAACAAATGTGAACAATATATACATTTAAGAGTGATTAATAAAAACAAGTAAGAATTATTGATTGAACTTTTTAAAATAAAGAAGTGCTTACATTTGTCTTTTTTTTTTTTTTTTTACCTTTTAAAATTTGTATAAGTTTATGTGGTACAAGTGCAATGTTGTTACAAGCATAAATCGTGTAGTAGTCAAGTCAAGGCTTTTAGGGCACCCATCACCGAATCATACATACTGTACCCATGAAGTGATTTCTCATCATCCTCACCTCTCCTGCCCTCCCACCCTGCTGAGTCTTCATCGTCTGTTTTTCTACTCTTCATCCATGTGTACATATTGTTTAGTTCCCACATGAAAGTGAGAGCATGTGATATTTGACTTTCTGTGTCTAGCTTGTTTCACTTAAGATAATGACCTCCTGTTCCACCCACATTGCTGTAAAAGACATGATTTCATTCTTTTTTTCTTTTGCAATTTTCTTTTTTAAAAAAAATTTATTTAAAAAATGTGGGGTACAATTCAGGGTTAGGCATACAAGTGTTCATTATGTAGTTATGTAGGTACCCTTGTTGATGAGGGGTGCCCCTCCCTCCCCTGGCAGTTTCCCTCAACTGCCAATCCCTTTCTTATAGTGTTACGATAATTGTTTAAGGTCGCTTATGAGTGAGAACATATGGTACTCTGTTCTTTGTTTCTGTGAAAGATTCACTGAGTATGATCGACTATAAATCCATCCAAGTTGCTGCAAAGGCCATATGTTTGTCCTTCTTTATGGCTGCATAATATTCCATTGTGTCTATGTACCACATTTTAAAAATCCCATTCAACTTCGATGGGCAGCATGGTTGGTTCCATGTTTTTGCGGTTGTGAATAGGGCTGCAATTTTATGGCAGAATAGTCTTCCATTGCATATATCTACAGTGTCTCTATCCAATCAACAGTTGACAGACATGTAGTTTGATTCTATGTCTTTGCTATTGTAAATAGTGCTACAGTGATCATACATATGCGGTATCTTTTCGATATATTGACTTATTGTCCTTTGGTATCTACCCAATTTCTGGTGAATTAGTGAGTGACAGTGGTCATAGTGGTGGTGGGTTAAACCAAGAAACAGATGCTTGCAAAGCAAAAGTTGTAGCAGCACCCCTGCCACCACACAGTTCAGACACAATAACAAATGGAGTAGGCTCACTGAGCTGTATCTTTAGCTGTCATACGTTTGCATGATTATTGTATATGTTACAAATTTTATTTTACAGTATTTGAATTCATTCATTCATTTGTTTTCCAGCCAGCTTATTCCACTACAGGGTCATGGGCGGCCAGAGCCTCTCCCAGCAGCTCAGTGCAAGGCAGGAACCCACCCCAGACAGGACTCTATCCCCTCTCAGGTCGTACTCACACATACCAGCACTCGCTCACATTCACACAGGGATGGTGTGGACACACCAATGAACCTAAGAGGCACAGCTCTGGGATGTGGGAAGAAACCAGAGTACCCAGAGAAAAATACACACAGACATGGCATGAGAAATAGGCACATACCACACAGACAGTGGACCCAGCTGGGAGTCAATTATTTCTTTCTACAATGTTAAATGAGGCTGTTGTGAAACAAGATGGTACGAAAAGACACTGAATGAAAGTGTAATTCGAGGATCTGCTGAACAAGATTTCTCAAGGAAATACTTGAGAGAGTATCTCTTCCCTTATTAATAAGAATTAAGCCTCTTATTTTAAATTTGCATTTGCCCTTACAACACTGCCCCAAGACCAATAAGACTGATCTTAGACTCCTCTCGCAGGTGGGTAAGAAACTCAGGAATTGATCAGGGTCATGCCTACAAGGAGACACATCTGCCTCCACACTCATGAGCTCTTGGAGCTGACCCTGTTGAGGACATTTCTTTCATGTGTTAAAGTTACATGCATGCCTCAACTCCTTTGCATGAATTGTGGCCCTGGACACAGGCAGAAAACAATCTCTTATTATTTTCAAACTCCTTCATGTTTAGCAACATTTATTCAGTGCTTTCTTGACTCAGGCACTGTACTGAGGGTTAGGAGTACACAGATGGAATTGGAGACATCACAGTTTACTAGGAGAAGCCAAGTCAAAGCAATGTAACTGACCAAGACCTTTAACATGTATGAGCAAAATGCTCTGAGAGTTCAAAGGAGGGATTGAGTCACTACCTGAAAAGTTCTGGAAAGCTTCCCTTACAAGGTAACATTGGACCTTGGTGATCTCTCCCATTAGCTGCCTAGATGCATCTGTATAGACACCTTGCTTTTCCCTTTCCTTTCTTTTTTTCTCTTCTCTTGTCTTTTTTCTTCCTTCCTTCCTTCCTTCCTTCCTTCCTTCCTTCCTTCCTTCCTTCCTTCCTTCCTTCCTTCCTTCCTTCCTTCCTTCCTTCCTTCCTTCCGTTCATGTCAGGGACTCATTCTGTCACTCAGGCTGGAGTGCAGTGGCATGATCACAGCTCACCACAGCCTCACCTTGTGGGCTCAGGAGATCTTTCCATCTCAGCCTCCTGAGTAGCTCGGACAACAGACGCATGCCACCACACCTGGTTAATTTTTTTACTTTTATTTTTGTAGACACGAGGTCTCACTGTGTTGCCCAGGCTGGTCTCAAACTTCTGGGCTTAAGCAATCCTCCTGCCTCTGCCCTCCCAGAGTGTTGGGATTATAGATGTAAGCCACTTTGCCTGGCCTTACCTTGGCTCTTTCTTGTACTGATTTTGTAGAGTCATAGAGTTGTTAGGGAGAGAAGAAAACCCAACAGGACCATCTCTAAAGGGGTAAAGGGCAGTCACATGGCTGATTCCCAGGAACTTTGTCAATAAATACTTCAGATGTGTCCTCAACACACACTATCTTGTCTCTCCAGGATCTCTCAAACTATGGGGCCTCTTGTGAAGACTGGTGCACAGAGGATGCTCAGTACAGATTTCTTAAGCTGAATGCCTTGAGTACAGTGAGAAGGGTGAGAGGAGAAAAGCTCAAAGACATAGAGTACAGGGGCAGGTGACCCAGGACCTGCAGAAACAGGCATATTATAAGGAACCTAAGAACTTCAAACGCCATCCCTTTATCTTGATTGCACTGCACTTAGTTCAGAAGCTGAAATGTGCTGGAAAATGCAAACATCTTATTTAGATTCTGCTATAAACAATATTTATTGTGGTTTTCCATTAAAACAACTTGAAGTTCTGACACTCAAAGGAAGAGTATTCCTTTTGGAGTATTTCTTTTTGAGTTACAATTCCTAAATGGGGGAATGCCTTCCACAAGATACTTAAGAATTTTATAATGCTCAGTAATTCACCACAGCCTACTCAGGTTATAGTGGCAATTCTGTCATCAACGATAGCAAGGGTATTTCTATTAATGGCCATTATGTTGAATGTTAGTTTCTTCAGAATTATTAGAATCCTTTAGTTAGTTACATGTTTTCATTTCATTCTCTTTTGCACTCAACGTTTTGGCAAGCGACTGACTGTAACACCACATAAGACGATGCTTTAAGGGAACAACTTGAGCACTTAAAAAAATATCTTTTAGCCACATCTCACACATTTACAGAAACAGAAGAGTTCTTTAGCGCCATGCCAAGTTGTACCATGGGACAGGAAGAAATTGTTTCCTCTGTGATGAGTCTTTCGACGGCCTGAACTTTAATGATTTTTTAAAGAACTCTATCGTTGAGCTGAGAATTTGGTTATCATACCTGTATAATATGTAAAGTTACTGCCACTGCCTTCCAAACTGGAGTATTTGAAGTAAAGATGAACAGTTTCTCTTTTCTTGCTTCAAATGAGTTGAAGAAGGAAATAAATGCCTTTTATCTTCTGATGCCTTTTTCGTATCATTTGTGCCGAGTCTTTAGATTTTGTAAGTGCACAAACCTGGTTTAAGTGAGGGCGGCAATTCAAGAGATTCACATTCTGTTTTGCTTTTAACTGGGCATCTTACCTTTCCCATCCTGTCTTGAAACCTAGAGTGGGGAGAATGGACACTTGCTTTAAAAAAAGAAACTTGTACAAATTAAGGTCAGTTATATGTTTACAATTATGGCATAATAACTGGGTGGTAGGAAGGAACTGAGTCAGAGCAGAACAGAGACCCAGGTTTTAGATGCTAGCTGCAGATTTAAGGTGACATAGCAATTTAGGAGTCCTGTGTCTAAGGAAGTTGGCCCATGGATCTGAGAAGACTCACTTTCTGCTGTTTCTGTTGAGAATTGACAGTCTGGAATGAGAGCTTCTTACATGCTAATAGATTGTGAGAAACTCACCAGGAGAAGGTCTGGGTTAAGTCTTTAGCTGTTTTCTTGAGGTCTTTAGACTCCCCCCGCCCCTGAAGACTAGTAGCAACAGAATACATTTTAATGAAGTATTATGTGAGGAAGAATTATATTTATGATTTAAGATATTACTTATTATGTACACCTGTATGTAACAACTTAATCCTCTCCAAATATTCTCCTGTTACTGAGTCACATTTAAATATTAAGTATAAATAAAATTTGAATGAATGCAACCAGCAAATAATTCTTGAGCTCTACTGTGTGCTAGGTTCTATCTTTTTAGATTATATTAAGTATAGAAATATGGATTGTGGTTTTTAAAAATATATTTGGGATAAACCATGAATACATTGATTTTTTTCCCCAGAGAAGTCTGTAGGCAACATGATAACATGATTCAACCCATGATCATCAGGGACACATGAGAATGAGACATACCATATATGTATTATTTATATATATTATCTATATACATATATAGTTTTCACTTGATAAATATTTATGGAGCACTTTGTGACAAGCCCAGTTCTGGGTATTGGAAGTAGAGTAATCAAGACAGTGTCTTTGCTTTTGTGGAGCTGATATTCTATACTAGCAGGAAGGCAGAGGAAAAACAAACTGAATAAGACGTGCTGGATAATAGTGAATGCTGGGAAGAGATAAAAGCAGGAGGATGGTGAATGACTCTTTCAGGATGGGAAGGGCTAAGATATCAGTTGCTTTAGTTGGGATGGCTATAGAAGGTCCCTCTGAGGAGGTGACATTTGAGTCAATAATAAGGAGTCAGTCATGTGGAAAACTATGGAAGGGACAGCAAGTGTAAAAGCCATGAAGTGGAAGAGAGCTGGTGTGACTCAGGGAAGGCAGGCTTGACCACAGAGGGTCAGCCATGGTTGGGGGTGGGTGGAGGTGAGGTGTTTCCAGGCGCCTTCCAAACAATCACTGACCACTCTGACACCACACGTGTTGCAGTTGCATTTTAGTGTTCATATATGCTCTGATATTCAATAAAAATCAGATTACTGTGTCAACTTCTTCTTCATAGGACACTATAATTATACTGTCAAGGAGATAGAATATTTTCCTAGTTTCTTCTTTCCTGAATTGACTTTTTTAAATTTAAAAATCATCCTTTTCCCAAGCAATTTTTTGATATATAAAAAATTCATAGACTTCTTGAAAGAAAAAAAATGTCTATATTGTTGTAGGCTATTGAAGATAATTAAAAAAAATTGTGCATGAAATTTTTAATAGCTGTTTTTTATTTGTTGAAGAAGAGTAGTGTCTTCAAGGCATTTTAATCCACAAACTGCATAATTACAGTTAATTTTATCACATGTAAATAAGGGCTAAGGGCATGCATCCCCCATTTTAGACAAAAATTGAGGCAAAAATTGAGT
This sequence comes from Carlito syrichta, assembly GCF_000164805.1. Classification (NCBI taxonomy): domain Eukaryota; kingdom Metazoa; phylum Chordata; class Mammalia; order Primates; family Tarsiidae; genus Carlito; species Carlito syrichta. The sequence continues at coordinate 41,230 of NW_007082832.1, forward strand.
AAATGACGTTCTTATTTTTTTAAAATTTTATGCTCAGCCTCACTAGTCATCAAAGAAATACAAATTAAAACCACACTGAGATATCACCTAACTCAAGTCAGGATGGTCATCATCAATAACTAAAAAAATAGCATATGCTGGAGAGGATGTGGGGAAAAGGGAACACTTATACACTGTGGGAGTGTATGCTAGTACAACCTCTGTGGAAAATAGTTTGGAGATTCCTTAAAAGATCTAAAAATCGACCTTCCATATGACCCTGCAATCCTCCTACTGGGAATATGCTGGAGCAACTCAAATCACTTTATAAAAAAGATACCTGCACACACATGTTTATTGCCACACTATTCACAATAGCAAAAACATGCTGTGCATTGAAAGAGGCCAGGATGAAGAAAAGTGTGGTACAAATACACAATAAAGAATACACAGCCATAAAGAAGGACAAAATTATAAACTTCACAGCAACTTGGATGGACTTAGAGTCTATAATCTGAGTGATTTTTCACAGAAACAAAGAACTGAGTACCGCATGTTCTCACTCATAAGCGGACCTTGAGCAATTATCAAAATACTGTAAGAAAGAGATTGGCAGTAGTGGGAAACTGCCAGGGGAGAGTGGAGGCACACCTCATTGGCAAGGGTAACTGCATAATGAACATTTGTATACCTAATCCTGAATTGTACCCCACATCTTCAGGGTTAGGTATACAAATGGTCATTGTACAGGTAAAATTTGGGCCTCCCTTTGGTCCCCACTTCACCTGGTTTGAGGTCAGGTACCCTTATTGATGAAGTGTGCCCCTCCCTCCCCTGGCAGTTTCCCACTACTGCCAATCCCTTTCTTATTGTATTATGATAATTGTTCAGGGTAAATAATGTACTTAAATAAAGAAAAAAATCAAAAGTTAAAAATTATCTATTATACTTTATCTTAACATTGTAGGCCTTATTTGAATCACATATTTTATAAAATTTATAACGTCTAAAATATACAGGGAAAAGAAATTCATGCCTGTTTTTCTCAGGGGTGTGTGAGTGTGAGTGTGTGTGTGTGTGTGTGTGTGTGACCAAATATATATTAGATATGTCTATACATTAGAAAGAGGATAATGTATATTTTATTTTATTACAAAAATTTTTTTTTTGAAGTTGGAGTCTCACTCTGTCGCCCAGATTGGAGTGCAGTGGCACGCTCATGGCCACTGCAGCCTCAACCTGCTGGACTCAGGAGAACCTTCTGCCTCAGCCTTTCAAGTAGCTAGAACTATAGGCATGGGCCATCGTGCCCGGCTAATTTTTTTGATTTATTGTTGAGACGAGGTCTCGCCAAAGTTACTCAGGTGGGTCTCAAACCCGTGGGCTCAGGCAATCCACTTGCCTCTGCCTCCCAAAGTGCTGGGATTGCAGGCTGAGTCACCGAGCCCGACCATATAATGTGTATTTTATTTAAAGATCTTTTGCCATGATACTGTATGCTCATGGACATAGGATAGCACTTAACAAAATCACCTCCACTAGCTTTATGTTTAATACAAAGCTTTCAGATATATCATCTCTTATAATTCTTAACAGCAACTTTGTAAATAATATGGGCGACAATGTAGTGAGACACTGCCAGTTGCCTGTTCCTTCCATTCTTCTCTTCTGTACTAACACAACCCTAATTTTGACTGGGCTGGAAATGTGTCCAGCTGTAAGAACCTATGTTTTCTAACCTCTCTTGTTTCCAGGGGTGGCATGTTTCACTATTCTAGCCAAGGAGCTGTAAGTAGAAGTCTGATTTGGCTCTGCAAAGTTTTATCTCTTCCAGTAAAGCCTCTGCCTCATTCTCCCACTTCACCCACCCTTCCTCCTGTATCACAGACACGATGGTCAGAGCTGCTACAGATTTTTTGGGACTAGTGGGCAAGGTTGCGAGAACTCTAGTGACTATCACCCTGGCAACTGTAAATCACCAAACCAACTCTAGCAACTCCTTACTCTTGGTCTATGAAAACAAATAACCCTCATGTTTATTTATTTGCATGCCATTCATTGCTAATAAAAATATATTATTTAGCTGGATGTGTTGGTATGTGCCTGTAGTCCCACCTACTTGGGAGACTGAGGCAGAAGGATTGCTTAAGCCCAGGAGTTCTAAGCTGTCATGCACTATATTTGTGCCTGCGTATAGCCATGGCACTTGCTCCAGCCTGGGCAATGTAGTGAGACCCCATCTCTTCCTCAAATTATGTATACAATTTGTATCTCCTGTTAAGATTTCAGTGATTTGACTAAGAGCACCCAGCACCAAATTGGCAGTCTTGGGGACTTGAACATACATCTTTGTTTCTGCATCCTACACTCTTTTCTACTGTACATTGCTTTATTTGTATTACGCAGTTTGAAGTTGCATTTTGGTCGTATATTCCCGCTACTGTTCTTCTCAGAAATCTTGTCTAATTACGCTGGAACATTTTCCAGAGCAAGAACCAATATTTCTCTCCTTGTGATTTCCCCATCACCTCATATAGAAATAGGATGTGATAAGTCAGAGGTCATTGTGCCAAGCGCATGGCAAAAGTAGCAGATTAGTACATTTTTTTTGAGTTAGGGTCTCCCTTGGTTGCCCAGAGTGGAGTGCCATGGTTTGATCATGGCTTACCACAGCCTCAGCATCCAGGCTCAGGTGATCCTCCCACTCCAGCCTCCTGAGTAACTGGGACTATAGGCATGCACCACCATGCCTGGCAAATTTTTTGATTTTTTGTAGAGACGAGGTCTCAATATGTTGCCTAGGCTGCTCTCAAACTCCTGGGTTCAAGTGATTTTCCCACTTTGGCCTCCAAAAGTGCTGGGATTGCAGGCATGAGCCACTGTGCCCAGCTGGAAAAATCAATTCTTTTTGTAGTCACCATCTGGCCTTGGACAGCCACCAGCCACCTTTGGGAAGAATCATAGCTGGCCCATCTACCAACAAATTCCAGATTTCTAATTTCAATTGTGAAAATTAGAGATTGTACTCATTCATTTAAAAATGTAATGGATGTCCCTTAAATGACAAAAACTGGGTGAGGTGGTGGTGCTAGCATTATTTTGTTTTATTTTTGAGTTGGAGTCTCACTCCACTGCCCAGGTTGGAGTGCTGTGGCATGCTCATGGCCACCCCAGCATCGACCTGCTGGGCTCCAGTGATCCTTCTGCCCCAACCTTCCAAGTAGCTGGAACTATAGGCATGCACCACCACGCCTGGCTAATTTTTTGATTTGTTTTAGAGACGAGGTTGCTAAGTTGCCCAGGCTGGTCTCGAACCCCTGGACTCAGGCAATCCTCTCACCTTGGCCTCCCAAAGTGCTGGAATGACAGGCTTGAGCCACTGCGCCCAGCCGTGCTAGCATTATTAATAGATCTTTCACATCATAGAAACTTAGAGTCTAGTAGTATATGCAATTATAACACCTCTTCTTGGGTTGTCATGCCAGACATCAACATATCACATCAGTTTGGCATTTTGTTTTTCATTCTGTAGCAAACATTCAACGCATTCTTGGAGACTGGCTAAAATTAAAACATGAATATTTTCTGGAGAACTGACTCTATCATTGTTATATATTCTGACACTTAATGGCTTTTAAATCTATGTCTTTAGAGCCACAATTTTGCTGGTGATTTGGGCAAAAGCAACTACCCAAGCAAGTAGCGACAGCTGTGTACAACTTGCCTAAAATTAACAGAGCACAAGGCCTCACTTCTGTGGGAGAGTGACCCTGAATTTCAGAACAGCACAACATGGAGCCTTCAACAGGAGATGGATGGTGACACTGAGGAGAGCACTGCTGAAGTGTTCTTGTCTATCCTTCAAATCCAGGTTAAACAATTTTGGGTTTCAAGTCTCCAGAGAACTTGGGACCCCTTTCTGTCACAGGCAATCAACCCCTGAATAAGTAAAACCTCTGAATGGCGAATGATTGATCACATTTTGTGGTGTCATTTGGGGCAAGCAGATTCCTGAGTTTGGGGAGTGTCAGGGTGCCTCATTTTCTTAGGGGTTTTCTTATTCTTATGCTCCTTTATCTGTGTAAGAAACTGGCATCAGTTCACATTTCCCCCAGGAGTTTGCAAGGCTCATATTCTTTTAAAGTTTTTTTTCTCTACACTGTTTACTGTGCAATCAAAACAGTGTCTGAGAATGTGACTAATTAAAAAATGCTCTCTAATGAATGTGGCAGGAAAATCTTTCCAGAAGTCATCCCTGCACCCCTGCCCAGGTGCAATTGACTGTAGTGTGAACAGACTTGCAGGGTTCCCAAAGCAACAGCATTTGTTGCATATTATACAGATAGGCCTGCTGTTTTGGAGGAATACACTAAATCAGAAATGTCTGCTTTATTGAAAATAAGTTGCACTACAGCCTTCCATTGTGTTTCCTAATCCTCCCTAGAACCATAAACATCTAAAGGCTAGCGTTGCTTTGTTTCACTATTTCACTGGGTAACCGCATCTGATAGCTAAATTAAACATAACTGAAGAATTTATTTCTTGAGTCTTGTCAGTACTCCTAATCCCGTAAATATTCTTCTCTAAGTAATAGAGTCTATTCTAATGTATGGCATAGAAACCCTGTTGGGCTAAAGGGTGAGCAGAAATAGACATTTCTATTCTAGGTGCAAGATACACAAATCGAGAGGAGAAAGAAATGAGTTTAGTAACCATTTTCTGACTAGAAAGGTGGAAAAATTATAGTTGAAATCAGAGTAAACTGGCTAAAGGATTTTCATCTCTATGCCACTATAAATTTGCATCACTAAATTGGTACTAAAGCCTTATCGTAAAGTATCGAGTCTTTTTTGTATGACACTAAATAACTGTACGAACATCAACTACTGCAAATGAACCATATATATTGTCATTCTGAGCAATCTTCTGCATCTAAAGTAGAGAAGACTTTCCTTTTTACAGAGAACACATCTTAGGTTTCTCTGCAAGTGAGAAAATCTTGGAACACTATCATTCTCTGTGGAGAAAGACTTTTAGCTAAGGACCAGGCAACAAGAGGAGTGCGTTGATGGACCAAGGGGCAGAGGGCAGTCCCTGTGGGTGGCTTTCATCATGGGCTGCTCTCTGTTTCTTAGAGGTATTGCAAGATAGGTGCAGATTAGCCAGGTGACTTGGATCTGGGCTTGCTTCAGGCCTCATGTTTTTAAGGGCAAAGATAATTTTTTTCCCTTAGAAAAGGGTGATGGTGGTGGTGATGTGCATATGAGCACAAGTGGCTAAAGAAGACACTGGTGTTTTAGGTGACAGTACACAGGGATTGATTTAGACTTTTCTTGTTTGAAATGACAAGGCCTTTGACAGTGAGATGTATCTAGAAATGGGTGATCCGGTCCCTCCCATTGATATGCTCATAGGGGGCAGGAAGCATTTAAGCAAAGTCCACACTCTTGGCACCAAGCCTGCCTCTGACTGTTTTGTGACTTTATTTTGAGGGCCCTATGCATGGTGGTGGCAGTTAGTAGTTTTTTTTAACCCTTAAATCACAACTGGTTTAATTAAAAAAGCAATTACTTATACATACATACCCAGTTAATTATATATAAATTATATATAAAAGAAAAACCATGCAATCATTTCAACAAACACAGAAAAAGTATTTCATAAAATGCAATATTATTTGTAACAAAAATTGCTAGTACATTAGGAATATAGGGAAATTTTGTAATACTGATAGGACATTATTATTATTATTATTTTGAGTATTTTTTTTATTTTAAAGGTGTGGGGTACAATTCAGGATTAGGTATACAAGTGGACATCGTACAGATAAAGTTTGGGCCTCCCTTTGATCCCCATTTTGCCTGGCTTGAGATTAGGTACCTTTATTGGTGTTGTGTCTCCCTCTCCCCGCCCCGACCCCGCCAGCAGTATCTCACTATTGCCAATCCCTTTCTTATAGTATTATGGTAAATTTTCAGGGTCTGCTTATGAGTGAGAATATGTCGTACTCTGTTCTTTGTTTCTGTGATAGATCACTGAGTAGTATAAACTCTAAATCCATCCAAGTTGCTGCAAAGTCCATATGTTTATCCTTCTTTGTGGCTGTGTAATATTCCATGTGTATATGTACCACATTTAAAAAATCCAGTCCTGTTTTGATGGGCAGCATGGTTGGTTCCATGTTTTTGCTGTTGTGAATAGTGCTGCAATAAACATGCATGTGCATGTTATCTTTTTTCTTTATATAAAGAAAAGAGGTTTATTTGGCTCATGTTTCTTTTTTTGTATTTATTTTTAAAATTTTTTTATTTTAAAGATGTGGGGTACAATTCAGTGTTAGGTATACAAATGTTCATTATGCAGGTACCCTTGTTGATAAGGTGTGCTCTCCTCCTCAACAGATTCCCACTACAGCCATTCCCACCCCGCCCTCCCCTGGCAGTTTCCCACTACTGCCAATCCCTTTCTTATAGTATTATAATAATTGCTCAAGGTCCACTTATGAGTGAGAACATGTGATATTCAGTTCATGGTGATTTTTGTGAAATGATTTGAATTCCTCCAGGTATATTCCCAGTAGGGGGATGGCTAGGTCATATGGAAGGTCAATTTCTAGTTCTTTCAGAAATTGCCACACTATTTTCTAAAGAGGTTGCACTAGTTTGCATTCCCACTAGCAATATAGATGTGTTCCCTTTTCTCTGCATCCTCACCAGCCTCTGTTGCTGTTTGTTTCATTCATGATGACCATTCTTACTGGGGTGAGGTGATATCTCAATGTGGTTTTGATCTGCGTTTCTCTGGTGGCAGTTAGTAGTTTGAGTAGGTGAGTGGCATGATCAGAATAGGCCTGTTAAGAAGTTCATTGGATGACTGTTTGTAGGATGAGTTGAAAGAGAGATTCCATCTGTGGGATGAAGAACATGATATCAGTCATGTACCTCTCTCGGCAGATTCAAGTCAATGCCTTCTTTTTCCTGAACATGCTAATTTTATTTATTTATCTATAATTTTATATCTATTTTCAAAGACAGATATGAGACAGGTTACAAATAAAGGCACATACACAGAAAGATCATAAAAATAAAAGCACCAGCATCATTTAATCAAGATTTCTTTTAGGGAAAGCCTCGTGTTGTCTTTTTCTTTTATTATTGTTTTTTTAAACCTGGTTCTTAATCACTGTGTAAGCATCATGTTTTAATAATCTTTGTGCCCTTAGGACCTGTCACAGTGCTTAGCATCTAAATACTATAGTCTGTGAGGGTATTTTCATGGCTGAGTGAGACTTGAAAGAAGTTATTTAGTGGAGCTGAATGCTAAAGAGTCAACCTTAAAAAACAGTGCTTGTATTTCAGCTGCATGATTAATATACTTTTTAAAAATGATAGTCATTTTGGAAACAAGTTCAATTGCTTCTTAAGGTAATGTTCACTCTCATTTGCTAAAGCAAGAGGATGAATGTATTCAATTCATTTAAGGAAATTTATATAGCGCATGTTTATTTTTTGGCAGCAAAACTATTTTTTTCCTACATAAAATCTTAGGGGAAGCCTAATATGTAAAGCACATGAAATTAGACGTACTTTGGCTGACAATGTGTGAGTGAGAGAGAAAAAAGTGACGAGAAGGGGCTTGAACAGACATTTCTCAAAAGAAGACACACAAGTGGCCAACAAATATATGAAAAAACGCTCAACATCAATAATCATTGGAGAAATGCAAATGAAAACCACAATGAGCTATCACCTCACACCAGTCCAGATGGCTATTATCAGAAAGTCAAAGAACAACAGATGTTGGCACAGTTGTGGAGAAAAGGGAGCACTTATCCATTGTTGGTGGGATTGTAAACTAGTTTAGACTCTGTGGAAAACAGTCTGGAGATTTAGCGAAGGACTAAAAATTGATTTACCATTTGAACCAGCAATACCACTACTAGGGATCTACCCACAGGAACAGAAATCAGTGTATAAAAATGATACCTGTACTTGTATGTTCATTGCAGCACTATTCACAATAGCAACCTACGTGCCCCCATCAGCAATTGACTGGATAAAGAAAAGATGGTATATATACACCATGGAATACTATGCAGCCATCAAAAAGAATGAGATCATGTCCTTTGTTGCAACAGGGATGGAGCTGGAGATCATCATCCCAAGTGAACTGACTCAGAAACAGAAAACCAAACCCCTCATGTTCTCACTCGTATGTGGGAGCTAAAAGGTCACAAAGATGAAAATAATGAACACTGAGGACACTGATATGGGGGGGAGGGGGAAGGGCTTAGGGTTCAGAAACTACCTATAGGTCACAATGCTTATTCTCTGGGGAATAGGTCACCTGAGACCCAATCCCCACCACTCACTACACATCATATCCATGTAATGAGCATGTGTGTGCACCTCCTGAATCTAAAATTTAAAAAAAAGAAAAAGAAAAAGCGAGGAGAGCTCCTTTTCTGAATTTTCCTCCTCCTTGAAACCTTCTCTGATACCTCTAAGGAACTTCAGGCTCTCCAGAGTCCATGTTTTAAAACTCTTTCTTGGAGCTTTTCTGTCCTCTCAATAAATCCTACTTTAAAAAAACAAAACAAAACAAAAAACTCTAGTCTTTAGCATTGCCTTGATCTATGTCCTATTCCTTGTTCTCTACCATTCTACAGACCTTGGATTTTAATTCTCAAGAGCCAGTTCCTAGCCATGCTGATTCTTGAGAAATTACAATAAGATACCAAAGGAGTTTTACGAGGATTTCTATCAAGAACACAGAGTGGGTCCATGAATCTTTTTGTCTCAGTATCAAAAGGAAATGAAATAGTAAAACGACCGTAAGTCTAGCTCTGGGCCAGGCAGAGGGTGTGGGCCATGTCAATCGAGGTGCACCCATTAGGCATGGACTAGAAAGGAATTCCAAGTGAACCTAGTAGGACAATGCTAGCTAATTGGATGGAAGAAAATAAAAGAACTTGAAAGGCAATTAGGTTGAAATATCTCAGAAATCTACGAATTCCTCAACAAGAGGAGACCAGCATATGTATGAAGACATGTCTAACTTCCTTTTTAATTGGAGAGAGGGTTACATGGGCATTAGAAGGAATGAATACCTGAGTGTACCAGGTAATTCATAAAATCTCTTTAAGGTTACTCAAGATTAGTGAGTAACCCTATTTCTTAGTGATCATATACTAATAAAGGACCCAAATATTATCAAAAGAGAATCACTTCCCAGAATCTCAAACTTTGTATAAACAAGTAGTTTTAAAACTCTTACAGTAAGATGATCAGTCTATATTTGATGTATTTTTTATTTGCCACATCCTAAAGATGTTTAGTCCTTGTCAGATATAGTCCGATGGACTCAGGGTCATGGAAGAGGCAGCCCTTTGCCTCCTAAAGCCCTGGATCATGTTTCTACTTGTAAAGGATGTCGCAGGCACTTTTCGTATTGCCAGGGAAACAGGGATTAGATATCAAAGTTAGAGGCAGAGAGGTTAAGTGTAGCCCATTCTTAAGAGAATCATGGAGAGCAATACTTCATTCCAGGTTAGAGGTAGAAACCTTGCTATTTCCAGTTATTTCCTGAGCCCCCCGCATCCTGCTTCTAGCCTATTAAAGAGGGAACTTTGGAGGCACAAGAATACCAATTTTAGGATGCATTGGTTTGGTAGACAGGTGGGAGAATGATGCCAAGGAGAAGGAAGGTGCTTCCCATTCTCAAGGTGAAATGAGGGAGACCCCAAGCAACCTTCTCTTAGAGTCTTGGGGGTACTTCCAGAAGGGGAAACTGTCACTCCAGAATAGATGTTAGATTAGGCAAAGGGCTGTGCTTATCTCAGCTGAGGAAATAGTGAAAATAGGGTGAAGAGGAGGCAGAGGGGGAAGAACCAACATTCCCACCATTTGGTATGGCAAGGAAGGAAGCAGGAATGTCTCATGGGTCATGTAGATACCAAAAAAAAAAAAAAAAAAAAGCTGGAAAAAACTGGGTATAAGCTGCCTTCTTGATGCCCCTCCTGAGGAGGGCATCCCCACAGCAGAGGGCCAGAGTTGAGAGCACACTAGCAGAGGCCAGACCACACATGAAGACCTTTTCTCCAGACCAGGCATCCATGGTCAGTGGGAGCCAGGAATGCCATTCAAGGAAGAGCTCCTGTTCACTTGAATAGACTCAGAACAGGGAGGAGAATTTCCCAGGGAAAGGCCACCACCTGTACCCCAAGGTGAAGAAGGAAATGACCTAATGCATATCTTTTCTTTCATTCCCTTGAAGTCCCTTATATCACAACCTAAGTGGTGATGGGGGAGGAACATGCTTTGAATCTGATAAGAGATGGAACATTAGGCCAAACTATTAAAGACAAAAGCTGTTTAAGGAGTGAGGGTGTCTACCTAAGATGTTAGATGATCTGCTACATTAAGAGAAAATCCACTTAGGGAACTTGAGAGAAAAATAAAGTCATTTTATGCATATTCCCCACCAAATACAGGCTTTTACGAGGGGGGACCCCCCAAAACTGGAATTATCTATTGAAGGGTGGGCCCCTTGGAGTATAGGCCTCCCCTGCTAGGTAAGTGTTCCAGGAACCCATCGGCATCCGTGTACCAGAGAGCATGATTGGGAGAGGCTGCATTCAGCTTCAGGGAATTTTTTTTTTTTTGAGATTCTTTCAACATGTTTGCCCATCTCGTAATGGGTGATTTACGAGTGCATCTGCCCACATTGCCCTGTGTGTTCAGCAGTTTTTGACCCAAAATGGCATGGTTCCCTTGTTCCACCCTCCCTATTCACCTGTTCTCACCCAGAATGACTTCCCCCCCTCCCCCGGATGAAAAAAGTCCCCAAAGGGAAATGTTTTGCTGATGTGGAAAAGGTGAAACAAAAAACAGAGGAAGCACTAAAAGGCATCAAAATGGACACATTCAAAAAATTTCTGAACATTGGAAAAAGTATCGTGACAGGTATATTGCATCAAATGGAGAACACTTTGAAGGTGATGAAAGTTTAAACATGTAAGAATAAAGAGACAAGCCGGACTCAGTGGCTCAGCCTGTAATCCCACGCCTTTGGGAGGCTGAGGTGAGTGGATTGCCTGAGCCTGCGGGTTCGAGACCCGCCTGGGCAGGTGAGATCTCATCGCTACAATAAAATCAAAAAATCAGCTGGGCGTGGTAGCGCATGCCTGTAATTCCGGCTACTCGGAAGGCTGAGGCGGAAGGATCGCCCGAGCCCAGCAGGTCGAGGCTGCGGTGGCTGGGAGCGGCCACTGCACTCCAGTCTGGGCAACAGAGCGAGACTCCGACTCCAAAAAAAAAAAAAAAAAGAATAAAGAGACAATTTTTTAATAAATAAATTCCGGATTTTTTTTGGGTCCCCCCTTGAAGATAAACTGGTTGTGAGTAAATGATGATTTGTTAACACTGCCAGGATGGGCATCATGGCCAAGACATGGTTGAGACTAACCTACTGACCCATTTCTAATGAAAGCAGAAGATAGGCTTCCTGGACCAGTCCATCCTGGGACAGCAGGGTTTAATAAAATACTGTCAGGGTGGTGGCATTCTATGGTGTGGGACATGAGTCTTAAGGGTCTGGAGTAGTGCTGTAAATGTCTGCCACATATTAGGGGTGACTTTTGAAATTCTTAATGTTTGTGTCTTTTAAATTAAGAAGAAAAAAGAAATCTAGGACCCCCCAAGACATTAACCAGTAAAGAGGTGTTCTGTGTCCAAAACATTTGTGTAGATTACCACAATGGTGTCAGTTCTCTGTGCAGAGAACTGTATATTTAAAAGTATATTTTGCCACACAATGTCCGACTAGATCTGGATTCTTCTTTTTCTTTTAGGGGATGGAGGGAGTCATTCTTTCATAGAGCTTAGGTGAGCTTATCTGAGACCTAGTCATGACTGCATGCCCGGAGTTGGCTCCAGGGACTGGTCCCTTGCTGCTCTGTGTAACAATATTCAACACTAACTGTACATAATTTTGAGCAGAGATGTTTCTTACGGGAAGTTGGCTAACACCTCATTCTCTCTGTACTCCTGGTATCTTCTGGAGAAGGGCTCACATCTCACCTAACAAGAAAAACAACAACAACAACAACAACAACAACAACAACAACTCTTGATTAAATGGTAAACATAAGAGAACTTTAGGACTTTAAAGGATGATTTGACTAAGGGCCCCTAAGAAATGGATTCCTTCAAGAGGAGACTTGGTGAATAAGAGTATGGAGGTTGGGCAGAGATTTCTATTTAGTGTGTCAGGGCTGCTTCTCACAGCTGCCTGGGTTGTGCACTGAATTGATCTAGGCAGCTAACTTCATAGAGATCACATGTTGTGCGGTGTGTGTGTCCAGGGATGCTAACCTGGACAGGTTTTACAGATGAAACCAAGTTGTTAGTCAGAGGGTCTTTGGGCTGCTTAGATATTTTGGGGAGTTCAGCAGGGGAAAATTTTTCCTTATATAATTAGTTTTTTTAGTCTAAAGTTTGGATATTGATCACCTGGCTCTGTAGATCACGTGTGCCCTGATTGTTCCCAAGTAAATTTGCAGATGTAATGAGGAGACTTTCTTCTGATGACTACTCATCTATGGGAGACTCTTCTGCTGAAACACCTTAGCATTTTCAGGAGAGAGAGAGGAGTCTGTTAGTTTCAGAAGTCTGTGGGATTCTTTTGGTTTGTTTGTTTTAAACATTGATGAAACTGCTGGGGGTGGGGTGGGGAAGTGGGATTGGCAGTAGTGGGAATCTGCCTGGGGAAGGGGGGGCACAACTCATCAACAAGGATACCTGCATAATGAACATTTGTATACCTAACCCTGAATTGTACCCCATGTCTTTAAAATAAAAAAGGGAAAAAAGGGGAACAAACCAAACCAAAACAAAAAACGTTGATTTCTCCTTTTCTTCCTAGCAGTACAGTAAAAACCTGGGTTTACATTAGAACACATTAGTCTCTGTGCCTTAGTTCTTTCTCCTATACAATGGGGCTAATACAAATAATTGTATGGGAATAATTATCTAAGTTTGTACATGTGAAATACTTAGAATGGTGTCTGGTGTACCCAATAAATGTCAATTTTTACTATTTCTAAATGAAATAAAATCACATCTCTATTCTCAAAATGTTTTCATCCTCCGATATGTTTTATTTCTTTAGCTATGTCACTATCTAAGACTTCTAGGTTACTAAACTTAATCATCCATGATTTTGCCATAGGATTCTTATCAGGGCATGGAGCTGGTGTGAGATGGTGGGAGTGGGGGTGTCATCCTCCAGGATGTGATCATCTCTGTTTTGAAAAAAATTGTTAGCCAATTTCAAACTTAGCCACTCCTGAGGCTTCTTTAAAACCAAAGGAGTCTGGGAAGGTTAGTGCTTCTGGCACTGGAATGCTGGATTTGAATCCTGGGTAAGCCCTTATCCACAAAGTAACTTTGAGCACATTTCTTCATCTCTGTGTGCTTTCCTTTCCTCTGGAAAATGGGAATAAAAGTAGTACTTGAATAAGTATATTAAAGATGTTAATCTTCAGGAAGTGGCTAAAACATTGCCTGGAAGATAGTTACAGTTCAGTAAATATTAAACATTTAAAAATTATCTCTGACACTCGGCTTTGACAAAAGATAGGTCTGTTTGATTGAATGTTTACAAGAAGCCACCTACATTTAAAGGAGAGTCTAATAATTTGCTTACAGACTGTGATTTCTTTTTCTAGAAGATGCCATAGGGAGCTTTTCTTGAGGTGGAGCTGAGGGATTTAATTTAAGGTCTGACTCAGGTAGAACTTGTCTTCTCTAATCGCGGTGTAGCTGCTTTGCAATATTGATCACTATGGGTTCGTCATGCATGGGAGACCCTGAATTTTTGTTGTGTTATGTCTGTCATTCGGCTCTAAGTTGTTCTGAAAGCATGACAGAGCCATGGTCTGAAACGTGCAGTGGAGGTAAAGGAACTTGAGCATTTGGAAGCTAAGACATGAACTTAGAATTCCTGGCCTGCTCCTGGCCATTGTGTATTTCTGGAGGACATTAATATAGCCACTGTTTGACACACACTGTCCTAGTCAGTTTTCTTTTTCTTTTTTTTTTTTGAGTTGGAGTTTCTGTTGCCCAGGCTGGAGTGCAGTGGCACACTCATGGCTACCCCAGTGTCGACCTGCTGGGCTCTGGAGATCCTTCCGCCTCAGCCTTCTGAGTAGCAGTAACTGCAGGTGTGCACTACCACACCGGCTCATTTTTTGATTTATTGTAGAAACGAGGTCTCACCAAGTTGTCTGGGCTGGTCTCAAACCTGTGGGTTTAGGCAATCCACTCGCTTCGGCCTCCCAGAGTGCTGGGATGACAGGCTGAGCCACTGAGCCCAGTCCTAGTCAGTTTTCATATGTTATTGACAGTTCTTATCACAGTCAATCCTTATGTCTTTCATTTATTCACATTTAGTTAGTTGAAGACCTAATGTGCGCCAGACAGAGCATCAGGAATGTGGGTATTTTATCAGCCTCTGGTCGTTATTATTTTTCTCCTTTTATGTATGACAAAACTGGCTCACAGAAGTTAAACAGCTTCCCTAGGATCACAAGCTTATAAAATGACAAGTTACTTAAACTTTATGAGTCCCAGTGTTTTCATTCATAAAAAGGAAAACAATTCTACCAGTAGCAAGCACATAGGGAGATAAAAATTAAAAAAAATTAGACAGGTATGGTGGTACGCCTGTAGTCCCAACTACTTGACAGGCTGAAGCGAGAGGATCGCCTAAGCCTAGGAGGTCGAGGCTGGAGTGAGCCACTGCATTTCAGCTTGGGTGGCAGAATGAGACCCTGAATCAAAATAATTAAATGAGTAAGTACATAAATAAATAAAATAAAAAGAGGGTCATGAAAGCTACCTCAGAGCAGAGGGTGACTGTGATTTCAGGAGAACACATATATAAAGCACCTAGCACAGTGCCTGGCCCCAGAGAAGCTGATCATGATAAAACATGAGTAATGGGTCCTTCCTGGTATCTACCCTGTCAGGGGCCTGTTTTCTGTACGGTCAAGGCTACTTTCACTCAGCTCTGTGTGCTGGCTTTTTGATCTATGTGAGCAAGCCTTGTGTGTGTGTCTTTGATCAGCTAGTCTCTTACATGTCCCTGTTCCTACAGGACATAACCTATTTCTGATGGCATTTTCAGCACCAGGCAAGCTGGATATAGTATGAACTGGACATCACCTAGACTGTCTGGGCGCTTGTGGTTAGGGTGTCTGCCTGAGAAACCAAGGAGACATTTGTTGCAGGTTGGACTGAGTAGAAGCAGGTGCCAAGGAGGAGTTCAGGGCATGAAGTATTTGTGAAGGATCAAACTTTGTGAAGGTTAAGAGGAGGAAGCAGGATTGGAAAGAGGGAGACGAGTTGCCATGTCAACCTGACAAAGTCTTGATCCCCCGACAGGGAGTCCTGCATTGGTTAAACCACCTAGGCCAGGCATGTGTAACCCGTGACCCAGGAGCACATTGAGAATTCACTAAGAATTGTGACCACTTTCACCGAATCCAACGTTGATAGAGTAATTTTACAAAAACAGGACCAAATTTCCCAATAGTTTTTTTTTTTAATTTTCATTTTATTTATTTATTTATTTATTTATTTATTTATTTATTTGTTGGAGCCTCACTCTGTCACCCAGACTGGAGTGCAGTGGTCGCTCCCGGCCACCGCAGCCTTGACCTGCTGGGCTCCAGCAATCCTTTCGCCTCAGCCTTCCAAGTAGCTGGAACTACAGGCACGCGCTGCCACGTCCAGCTAATTTTTTTTTGATTTATTGTAGAGATGAGTCTTGCCAAGTTGCCCAGGCGAGTCTCGAATCCGCGGGCTCAGGCAATCCACTCACTTCAGCCTCCCAAAGCGCGGGATTATAGGCTGAGCCACCGAGCCCGGCTGTTTAATTTTCATTTTAAAGATGTAGGGTACAATTCAGGGTTAGGTAAAGAAATGGTCATTGATCAGGTAAAGCTTGGGCCTCACCCCAGTCCCCACTTCTCCTGGCCCAAGATCAGGCATCCCTATTGATGAAGTATGCACCCTCCTCCTGCCAGTCTCCCACTACTGCCGATCTCTTTCCTGTGACATTATTATAATTTTTCAGGGTCTGTTTATGAGTGAGAATATGTGGTACTCAGTTCTTTGTTTCTGTGATAGATCACTGAGTATTACAGACTCTAAATCCATTCAAGTTGCTACAAGTTTCCTAATTTTGTCCTTTATGGCTGTGCAATAGTCCATCATGTATATGTACCACATTTTTTTTAATCCAGCCTACTTTTATGGGCAGCACAGTTGGTTCCATATTTTTGCTATTGTGAATAGTGCTGCAATAAACATACATGCACAGGTATCTTTTTAATGAAAGATTTGAGTTCCTCTGGGTATATTCCCAGAATGGGTATTGCTGGGTCATATGGGAGGTTGATTTTTAGATCTTTTAGGAATCACCACACTGTTTTCCACAGAGGTTGTACTAGTTTTAGTTTATACTCCCACCAACAATGTAGATGTGTTCTCTTTTCTCCACATCCTCTCCAGCATCTGTTGTTTTTTGAGTTATTGATAATGGCTATCCTGACTGGAGTTAGGTGGTATCTCAGTGTGGTTTAATTTGCATTTTTTTGACGATTAGTGAGGTTGAGCATTTTTTCATGCATCTGTTGGCTACTCCTACGTCTTCTTTTGAGAAGTATCTATTCATATATTTTGCCTACTTTGTAATGGGACTTTTTTTTCCTTTTTGGCACATTTGAGGTTCCTTGTAGATCCTAGATGCTAGGCTTTTGTCAGATATACAGTTGGAAAATATTTTTTTCCCATTCTGTGGGATGTCTCCCTGTGGGCTGACTCTCCATTCTCTTGTTGGTTTCTTTTGCTTTGCAGAAGCTTGTCAGTTTGATGAGGTCCCACTTGTCTATCTTATCTCTTATGACCTGGGCACTTGGGATTTTGACCAGGGATTGGTTGCCAGCTCCACTTTCCTTAAGAGTGTCTCCTGCATTTTTGGTTCTTACAGTTTGAGGTTTTACATTTAGGTCTTTGATCCATTTAGAGTTGATTTTTGTGTATGGTGATAGGTAGGGGTCTTGTTTTAATCTTCTGTGTGTGGTCAACCAGTTCCCACTAGTTTTATATTGTTCTCATTTTTCTAAACTGTATAATAAAAATATAAAAATAAAAGAAGTATTATTATGTATATATGCTAACTGCATTATGTCATTTATGTGTGGCCCAAGACAATTCTTCTTCTTGATGCAGCCCAGGGAAGCCAAAAGGTTGGACATTCCTGTTCTAGGCTTTTGTCCCCCTACCTTGCGTGGCCTTTGTCCTCCTGCCTTGCATGGGTACCAGACATAGGTGGCAGCAGGATGACCGGACTTCGAGCAAGGCAGTTCTTTGCAGCTGATGGGAAACTGTAGGAGCTGAGAGCTGATTTCTTGTTGAACATAAGAAGTCCTTCATCCTTCTTCTAATGTCTATCAAAATATTCTTTTTCTTTTTTGAGTTGGAGTCTCACTCTGTCACCCAGGCTGGAGTGCCAGGGTACACTCACGGCCACCCCAGTGTCCACCTGCTGGGCGCTGGTGATCCTTCCACCTTAGCCTTCCAAGTAGCCAGAACTACAGGTGTGCGCTACCATGCCTGGCTAATTTTTGATTTTTATTGTAGAGACAAGGTCTTGCCAAGTTGCCTGGGCTGGTCCTGAACCCACGGGCTCAGGCAATCCACTCGCCTCGGCCTCCCAAAGTGCTGGGATGACAGGCTGAGTCACCGAGTCTGGCCTATCAAAATATTCTTTAACAAAGCAAGCTGTCTCTCCTGTGGCCAGCACTCCTTCACAAAACCATTAATAACCTGCAGACATTGGTCTGGGGCAGCTGGGATAAAAATTTAATTCCATAACTAAATAATAGGAAACTGTTAAAATATTTACAGTAAAATCTGCCAAGTTCCCAGGACAAATCTCTTCATAAAACACATTTACCCAAGAGCACACCATGCTCTGGGGAAATGAAATACACATTGCCACTCCTGCATTGTCTTTCTAAAGTCTTTGTATTAAAAAAATACAAATAAACAAGAAAAAATGGCTATGTTCTCTCTCTCCGTCTTTCTTCCCACTGCTCAAAAGAAAGGGAAACCAATATGTATCGAGGACCCACGAGGTGGTGAAAAGATGATTGAATTGAAGCAGGAGACTTTATTTTTGTCCCGGCTCTGTCACTGTGTGACCTTGGGCAAGTCACATCTCACATCCAGGCCTCAATTTTCTTGTCTATATAGAGAGAAAGTTGGACAACAGCCCTTCCGGCTCTCATGTGTTATGCCTTTTGGACGATGAGATAGCCTGTCCCCAGAGTGCTGCCTCCTTGGTCTTTTTTTAATCACATGCTGTGGTTCAAGCAGAGCTTGTTACTAAGATGTATGTCACTGGTCCCACAGCTTCCTATGGGGAGAAATGTTTCTGTGGTGCAGACACCGGCTAGAGTATCCCTCCTCCCATCCTCAACCGGGAGAGGAAGTATTAATGCATTCTTTGAGTGGCCATGTTTAATTTTATATTAAATCTATGTGTGAACTATAAAATGGTAGGCATAATCCTCATATTCTACCATAAAATTTTGTCTTTTGCTTTTCCATGAAGAACAACTTGTAGTGCTGGCCCTCTGGGGTGGAATGTTTCAGCTTATTCTACTTCTTTGCCAATGACGATGATCCCTAACTGGGTGAAATGAATCCCACAACATGCTTCAGAATTTTACAGTAGTCATTCGGGAAGAAGTACTCATTTCACAGTGTTGCAGGCACTGGTTGTGGCGGCATGAGTCATTATAATCCTGACAGTCTCTATTAGTTTCTTGAGGATTACTAAACCACCTTTGCTGACTTATTTGCCTTTCTTTTATTTTTCCCTAAATACACCTTTTATCAAGTGTTTTATGAGATCTTTACCTAGGTGAGTATTCAAGGTAAGCATCTGGGGGGGGAGTTCTCCTCCCAATCCCACCCCCCCATTTAATCCCATCTGACAATTTCATAAAAACAAATGGCTTCTTCACTTTTATAGCTAATTACTCCATGGAAAAGAAAGGAAATAATTTTTTCACTCTATTTCTGATCTTTGGGTGGCATGAAATCTATTAATTCTTGTGGCACTCATTATTGAATTAAGGATAAAGCTGGCAAGCCTGCTTAAAATGTAAAGCTCACACCTCTTCTGAACAAGGTTATTTCAAATTAAAATGAATGCTTCTGTTTCCGTTGTGTGAAATGTCTTATGTGGTGCACTGAGCTGAAAAGAAGACGTGAAGCAGCAGCCTGGTTATACCAGGGGAGGCCTGGTTTTGCTAGGACTGCACACACTGGAGGCTGCGTTTAATTGGCGTGCAGTGGGGTGTGGCAGGGCCACACCCCTGCTACAGCAGTTCTTGTGCAAGGAGGCTCTGGAAGGCTGCACAGTTCAGCGGCTTCTGTGGGTTCATTCACTGAGACGTGAAGGGCTGGGGGCCATTTGTTCATGCATTCATCAAATGTTGATAGTGCACCTACTGTGTGGCTGGCATTGTGTTAGGAACTGGGACTACAGCTGTGAGCTATCAGGCAAAAATTCCTGCTCTTAGGACACGTACATTCTACAAAGGGCAGGAAGGAGAATATAAGCAAATATTGCATGTTAAAGGTAGATCAAATGATAAATGTGTGCTATGGGGAACAAATCAAGGTGGGTGGGGGAATAAGGAACCTGGGATAGGACTGGGTGTGCAAGTTTTTAAATTTAATTTAATTTTTAAAAGACAGGGTCTCACTCTGTTCCTGACTGGGGGCTGATTATAGCTCACTGCAGCCTCGAACTCCTGGTCTCAAGTGATCCTCCAGCTTCAACCTCCCTAGTAGCCAGAACTGCAGATGCATGGCACCATGCTTGGCTGGTTTATTTTCTTTCTTTCCTTTTTTTTTGTAGAGACAGAGTCTCACTATGTTGCCCAGGCTGGTCCCAGACTCCTGGCCTCAAGTGATCCTCCCTTCTCAGACTCCCAAAGTGCTCCTGTCACCATGCAATTTTAAGCAACATGGACAGGAATGGCCTCCTCACAGGGGAGGTGGCATTTGGGGCAAGGACTTAAAAGATGCAAGAGAGTTTGTGATGATAATCTAGGCAGAGGGACTGGGCGGTACAAAAATCAAGTTTGCATCAAACAGGCCAGTGTGGCTAGAAAGGAAAAGGTATGGGGAGGGATTTTAAAGCTCCAAGGTGAGGTCACTGAGGCAGGGATGTGGCTGGATGGGGTTGGGTGGAGCCGGACTTTGTAAGGCATGAGGTTTTCATTGTGAGCACTTTGGTGAGCACAATGCAGACTCTGAGCAGAGGAACAATGCTGTGGTCTAACTTTTGTGCTTTTTTTTTTGAGTCAGAATTACTCTGTCACCCAGACTGGAGTGCAGTGGCACAATCATGGCTCATTGCAGCCTCGAATTCCTGGGTTCAGGCCATTCTCCTACCTTAGCCTCTTAAGTAGCTGGGACTATAGGTGCCACCAACATGCCCGACTAATTTTTGAGTTATTTTATTTTATTTTTTTATTTTTAGAGACAAGATCTCACTATGTTGCCCAGGCTGGTCTCAAATTCCTGAACTCCAGTGACCCTCTGGCCTTGGCGTCTCTTGGCCCTTTGCTGGGATTATAGGTGTAAACCAGTGCACCCGGCCAACTTTTGCTCTTGAAGGAGCATGTTGGCTGCTGTGATGGGAATGGACTGTGTGAGGGCGAGAGGGGAGCTGGGGAACTACTAAGCTACCAACACAATCATCCCGGTGGAGACAGTGTTGTGGGGCACCAGGTGGTGACTGTGGACCTGGAGAGGGGTTGGAATTCTTTTACCGTTGAGGCATGTGCTCCAAGGGAAGGGCCCTGAGCTCCGACTTGTATTCCAGCAGATGGATGACCATGCTGTCAACAGAGCTGTGGGGAGATAGGATGTAATTGGACTGAGAGGATTCTGAGTTCGATTCCAGACTCCACCATTTACCAGCAGTATGACCTAGGGCAGGTGAGTTAACCTCTTGAGTCCGTTTTCTTGTTTTTGACTGGGAATAATAATGACTAGCTCCTAGGGTTCTTGTGAAGATGGAAATGTGGTAGTATGGTAAAAGCAGCTCTTGCAAAGATGTGGAATCAACCTAGATGCCCATCAACTGATTAGTGGAAATTGAAAATGTGAGAGAGAGATATATATATTTCAATAATATATATATATGATATAGATCATTATGTATTATATATCATTATATATATCATTATATATATATATCTATATATATATCTATAATGTAATGCTATTCAGCCATGGAAAAGTATAAAATAATGTCTTGCCACAACTAGGATGGAATTGGCGACCATCATCCTAAGTGAAGTATCCCAGGAAAGGAAAATCAAATGCCACATGTTCTCACTTAGAAATGAGAGCTAAACTAAGGAATTGTAAAGGAATAGAGAATGGTATAATGGACATTAAAGATTCAGAATGGGGAGGGTGGGCAGGAGAGTAGGGATGGAAAAGTCACCCATCAGGTACAGTGCACCCAAATGGGAGTGGATGGTATACTTAAAGCCCAGACATCTTTGCCACATATAATCCATGTAACCAAAAATTACCTGTACCTCCTAAAGTAATTGAAATAAATTTTTTTAAAAAGAAAAAGCAGCAGTTACTTAGTTGCCTAAGTGCTTTGTAAATATTAATTTCTGTCAGTTTCTCATGAACTTAAATATGGTCATTTACAATGTAAATGTAGACCATGGCTTATTTGCCCAGGGACTGTAACTATGTCCCTTTGACTCTTGGGGCAGAATCTATGTTGGACATTTCTGGTACATGAGGAGGGGGGGACCCCCAAAAACCATGGAATTGTCTTTTGGAGGGCAGACCCCTTGTAGTACAGGCTTCCTCTGCTAGGTGTGTGTTCTAGGAACCCATGAGTATCAGTGTACCAGCTGGCATTGTTGGGAGCATCTGCATTCAGTTTCAGTGAATTTGTTTTGGAGATTCTTTCAACACATTTGCCCATTTCATGATGGGTGATTTAGGAGTGTACCTGCCCACACTGTACTAGTGTTCAGTGGTTTTTGACCAAAAACATCATGACCTCAAGCCCCACCCTCCCTGTTCACCTGATCTTGCCCCAGGTGGCTTTTTTTGTTTGTTTCCTCAGATGAAAAAAATTTTCAAAGGGAAAGGTTTTGCTCATGTGGAAGAGGTGAAGCACACACACAAAAATGCAGAAGCACTAAAAGGCATTAAAATGAACTAGTTCAAACACTGTTTGAGCAGTGGTAAAAACGTCTTGATAGATGTATTGCATCAAACAGAGAGCACTTTGAAGGTGACTGAAATTTAAACATGGAAGAATAAATACAGTTTTTTGGTAGATAAATTCTAGATTTTTTGTGTCCTCCTTGTATCTGTCCTTGAGATAGCAGGGATGAGAAGTAGGGGCTTTTCTTCTAAATAACTCCAATTGTATTGAAGGCTAAGTCCTCGTAGTACAAAGCTTTTTTCCCTGTAACTTCAGCCGCTTGTGGAAGAGAGGACTCTTTTAAAAGTAGAACATTCTGTTGATGGTGAGGACTGAGAGTGGGGGTAGGTTTTAAGGATAGACTTAAGAGCCTCAGAACAGTCCCCCAAGCTTGGAAATTTATTAAAAATTTTGTGCATGTGTATTATTTTTTTCTGGGAATACGAGATTGAAGATTATGGTACTCTCAAGGGGGTCCATGGCCCCCAAAACATCACCAACCCAGTAAAGTTCTATAGAGCTTTACTTAGCAAATGGCTGTTCTCTGAACACCACTCCCCACATGCCAGAGAAATTGTTGCCTACTCTTGCTAATTCTCTTAACAAATATTTCACCACAAAACATTTTGTGGTTAGAAGATGTTATCCTGGCTTCTTAAATTTCTCAGTTGTCAATATCTTTTGTCTTTGACTCCCCTAACCACTGCTAATTATAAACTTCTCTGTGTATATGCTGTTTACAGAAAAAGCTTAGGATGTCTTTATACCTGATACTTACTGCCTTTAGGAATTACAAGGATAGTTTATTTTGTCTGTGCAGCATTCCTTCAAAACCTGTGGGGGAAGTCATATTCTGAAAACTTTTGTTCTCTGCTATTTGTATGTTTTTGAATGTTGAAATGAGATAATTTCAGAAAGGGACAAAGATCTCTTCTCTTCTGAAAATGATCAAGTGGCTCAGAAGTGGTGGCTCATGCCTATAATCCCAGCACTTTGGGAGGCTGAGGTGGGAAGATCAGTGGAGGCTAGAAATTTGAGATCAACCTGAGCAATATCGCAAGACAATCTCTACAAAAAGCAAACAAATAAAAATATGTCAGTCATGGTGGTGTGCACCCATAGTCCCAACTACGTGGGAGACTGAGGTAAGAGGATCTCTTGAGCCCAGAAGTGTGAGGCTACAGTGAGCAGTGATCATACCACTGCACTTCAACCTGGACAACAAAGAAAGATCCTGTATTTAAAAAAAAAATTTAAAAAAATAAAGAAAAAGAAAATTTTGAGGATGACAGAAGAATCATCACAAAGGAGACCCAAGCTGCCACATTCTATGTGATTCTGTGTGTTTGTGTCTACCTAACCCATCTGTGTCTATACCGACATTAAATGATTCATAACAACTGGAGATCATTGCTTTAAATAAACTAACTTTTAAGGTAATTGGATCATTTGATTCTTGGATCAATTGTATCTAAATTGATGAAAGTGAATATACCTTTCCTCCTAATAAAATCTCTATAATATTAAAAACAAAACGTGTCCACTTGCTAACGAAGGATCACACCCCAGATACTGCTGTGTGTGCAAGCCCATAAATTGATGAGGAAGTTGAAAGACCACATGCAAAATAGCCATCCAGGCAGTCATGTATCAGGTATTGTCTCATCAGTATTCATCAGGAAGCATCTGGCGTGGAAAAGAGCTTCCTTCTCCCGGGACACGTAGATAGCAGGGAAAAGTCAATCAGGGTGAAGAAGCCGTGCATTCCTTCTATACATGTATGATTTCTCCTGAGATTTATGTTGTTTATCGTTCACAACACAGAATCAGTAAATTCTCATTCTTTAACTGACGGCTGACCAGCCAAAGGGAAGCTTTTCTGATAGGGCTTTATATGAATTTTTTTTACTTTATTGCACAAGGCAAGCTTTATTACTATCTTAATTGAGCTGATGATATTCAAAGTGGAATAATTCAGAGGCGGTAAATTAGTCTCTAAATTTGTTTTCCAAAAGGAAAGTTTGTTTTCCTATTTAATTTTGTTGTTTTACCATGATATATAAAATCTATTTTTATTATGTTTTTTTCCCCTGTAATGTTTATTTTTCTTTTCTTTTTTTTAAAATTTTTTTTCTTTAAATCAATATTTTTTATTTTAATATTGTGGGGTACAGTTAAGGGTTAGGCATTCAAATATGCTTCGTTCAGGCACCCTTGTTGATAAGGGGTGTCTCCTTGTCCCCAGACAGATATTGTCTATCGTTAATCCCACCTCCCTTCCCCTCTCTCCCCCCCATAGTTTCCTGCCACTGTCAATCCTTTTCTTATAGTATTATGATAGATGTTCAGGGTCCACTATATGAGTGAGAACATGTGATACTCAGATCTTTGTTTCTGTGAGAGGTCACTCAGTATTATAGACTCTAGTTCCATCCAGGTTACTGCGAAATTCATGATTTTGTTCTTTTTTATGGCTGCGTAGTATTCCATAGTGTATATGTACCACATTTTTTTAATCCAGTCCTTTTGATGGACAGCATGGTTGGTTCCAGGTTCTTCGTATTGTGAACAATGCTGGGATAAACATACGTGTGTGGGTATCTTTTTTTATAGAGCGATTTGAGTTCTCTAGGGTATATTCCCAGTAGGGGGATTGTGGGGTCATATGGGAGGTCAATATTTAGAACTTTTAGGAATTGCCACACCGTCTTCCACAGAGGTTGCACTAGTTTGCACTCCCACCAACAGTGTAGAAGTGTTCCCTTTTCACCACACCCTCTCCAGCAACTGTTATTTTTTGAGTTATTGATAATTGCCATTCTGACTGGAGTTAGGTGGTATCTCAGTGTGGTTTTGATTAGCATCTCCTTGATGGTTAGTGAAGTTGAACATTTCTTTATGTGTCTGTTGGCCACTTGGATGTCTTCCTTTGAGAAGTGTCTGTTCATATCTTTTGCCCACTTTATTTTATTTATTTATTTATTTTGAGTTGGAGTCTCACTCCGTTGCCCAGACTGGAGTGCAGTGACTGCTCCCGGCCACCGATGCCTCAACCCACTGGGCTCTGGCAATCCTTCCACCTCAGCCTTCCGAGTAGCCGAAATTACAGGCATGCGCTACCACGCCCGGCTGATTTTTGATTTATTGTAGAGATGAGGTCTCGCTGCCTAGGCGGATCTCAAACCCACGGGCTCGCTCAGGCAATTCACTCACCTTAGCCTCCCAAAGGTGCGGGATTACAGGCTGAGCCACCGAGCCCGGCTTTGCCCACTTTATAATGGGGTTGTTTGTTTTTTTCTTTTCAGCATGTTTGAGTTCCTTGTAGATCCAAGATGTTAAGCCTTTGTCAGACCTGTTGTTGGCAAATACTTTTTCCCAGTCTGTGGGCTGTCTCCCTGCTCTCTTGATGGTTTCTTTGGCTTTTCAGAAGCTTGTCAGTTTAATGAGGTCCCACTTGTCTATCTTATCTCTTATGGCCTATGAGTTTCGGTTTTGTTCAGGAATTGGATGCTTTATAGTAAAGTTTGAGGTCTAGTAGTATGATACCTCCTGCTGTTTTGTTTTTTTGTTTTTTTTTGCTGAGAATTGTTCTGGCTATTCTTGGTCATTTGTTTTTCAATATGAATTCCTGTATTGTTTTTTCTAACTCTGAGAAGAATGTTGCTGGTAATTTGATGGGTATTGCATTAAATCTGTAGATTGCCTTAGGTAGAGTGGACATCTTTATAATGTTGATTCTTCCAATCCATGAGCATGGGATATTTTCCCACTTGCTTGTGTCATCTTTGATTTCTTTGAGCAGTGTTTTATAGTTTTCATTGTAAAGGTCTTTCACATCTCTGATTAGGAAGATGCCAAGGTATTTCATTTTTTTGTGGCTATTGTGAATGGAATTGTTTTTTTTTATTTGAGTTTCTGTTTGTTTATTATTGGTGTAAAGAAATGTGATTGTCTTTTGTACATTTATTTTATACCCTGAGACTTTGCCAAAGTCCTTTATCTGTGCAAGGAGGCTATTGACAGATTCTCTTGGGGTTTCAAGGTATACAATCATGTCGTCAGCAAAGAGGGATAACTTGACCTCCTCTTCTCCTATTTGGATACCACTGATCGCCTTTTCTTTTCTGATTGCTCTAGCTAGGACTTCCAATACTATATTGAACAGGAGGGGAGAGAGTGGACATCCTTTTCTTGTTCCAGTTTTCAGGGGAAATGGTTCCAATTTTTGTCTGTTTAGGAGTATGCTGTCTGTGGGTTTCTTGTAGATGGCCTTTACTATTTTGAGGTATGTTCTATGTATGCCTAGGTGTTCAAGGGTTTTTATCAGGAAGGGGTGCTGGATTTTATCAAAAGCTTTTTCTGCATCTAATGATATAATCAAGTGGTTTTTGTTCTGACATCTGTTGATGTATTTAATTACATTTATTGTCTTGCGAATGTTGAACCAGCCTTGCATCCCAGGGATGAAGCCTACTTGATCATGATGGATGATTTTTGAGATGTGTTGTTGAATCCAGTTTGCTAGGATCTTGTTGAGAATTTTGGCATCTATGTTCATCAAAGATATTGGCCTGTAGTTCTCTTTCTTTGTTGAGTCTTTACCTGGCTTAGGTATTAATGTGATTTAGCTTCATAGAATGATTTGGGATGGTTCCATCTTTCTCTATCTCCTGGAATACTTTCAGTAGGATTGGTATCAGCTCATCCTTAAATGTCTTACAGAATTCTGCTGTAAAGCCATCTGGTCCAGGGCTTTTTTTGTAGGTAGTTTTCTTATTACATAGTCAATTTCCTTGATTGTTTTGGTCTATTTAGGGTCTCAATTTCTTCTTGCTTCAACCTAGGCAGGTTGTGTTATATCAGAAAGTCTTCCATTTCCCTAAGGTTTTCCAGTTTGTTTCCATACAAGTGTACATAAAGTCTCTAATTATCTCTTGTATTTCTTTGGGGTCAGATGTAACTTCATCTTTTGTGTTTCTGATTGTATTTATTTGGGCATTTTCTCTTCTTTTCTTGGTCAATCTAGCTAAGGGACCATTGATCTTGTTTATCCTTTCAAAGAACCAGCTTTTTGTTTTATTGATTTTTTGTATTATCTTTTTGTCTTCTATGTCCCGGATTTAGGCTTTTATTTTGGTGATCTGGATTCTTCTGCTGCAGTTAGGGTTTTGGTGGTCTTGCTTTTCCAGCTTCCTAAGGTGACTTGTTAGTCTGTTGATTTGTGATCCTTCCATTTTCTTCATGTGTGTTTGTAGGGATATGAATTCCTCTCTTACTACAGCTTTCATGGTGTCCCAGAGATTTTGGTAAGATGTCTCTTCATTTCTTTTTATTCCAGGTATCTTTTAATCTGTTTTGATTTCATTGTTGACCCAGGAGTTGTTTAACATCATGCTGTTTAGTGTCCATGTCTTTGTGGGTTTTGGGGGAAACTTGTTGGTGTTGATGTTTATTTTTATTCCACTGTGGTCTGAGAAGGTGCATGACAAAATTTCTATCATTTGAAATTTGTTTATGCTTGATTTATGGCCAAGTATGTGGTCGATCTTAGAGTACATTCCATGCAGTGCTGAGTAGAATGTATATTCTGTGGTCGTTGGGTGGAGTGTTCTGTAGGTATCAATGAAGTCCATTTGGTCAATGGTCACATTGAGGTTCTGGATCTCATTGCTAATTTTTTGTCCTGATGATCTGTCTAGGGATGTGAGTGGGGTATTAAAGTCCCCAGTTATGATAGTGTTAGAGTCAATATCTTTCTTTAGTTTTCCTTGAAGCTGCTTTATGAAAGTTGGCGCTCCTATGTTGGGTGCATATATGTTTAGGATAGGTATTTCTTGTTGATGGAGTGAAGCTTTTATCATTTTGTAGAGGCCTTCTGTATCTTTTAAAATTTTTGATAGCTTAAATGGTATTTTGTCTGAAATTAGGATTGTGAATCCTCCATTCTTTTGTGTTCCATTCGCCTGAAAATTTGTTTCCCATCCTCTTACTTTGAGTCTGTGCATGTCCTTTCCAGTGAGATTGGTCTCTTGAAGGCAGTATATTGTTGCCTGGTGATGTTTTATCCATTTTGCCATTCTATGTCTTTTCAGTGGTGCCTTTCGTCCATTCACATTCAGGCTAATTATTGAAATGTGAGAGTTGGTCCCTATCATAGAGTTCTTATAGAGTTGTTGTTGTTGTTCCTCTTGGTTTGTTGTCTTTCTTTTGGTTTTGGGGTTGGCTTATGTGTATTTTATTCTTTTTCCTGTACTCTTGTGAAGAAAACTTGTCTTTTTTCCTTTTCTTTTGTGTTTAGTACTTTCTTAAGTGTTTCATATAGAGGTAGTCTCATGGCAGCGTAAGTTCTTAGGGATTGGATATCTGGGAAACTTTTTAATTCTTCCTCACTTATGAAGCTTAGCTTGGCTGGGTAGGTTATTCTCACTTGAAATTGGTTATCTTTTAGGACTTTGATGATAGGGCTCCAAGCTCTCCTAGCCTGCAGGGTTTCTGTAGATAAATCTGCTGCTATTCTAATTGGTCTTCCATGGTAGGTGATCTGGCCTTTTTCTCTTGCTGCCTTTAGGATTTTTTCTTTTATGCCTATATTGTTTAGGCAAATTATTATGTGTCTGGGAGTTGGTCTTCTCATTTGTTGTCTTGCAGGGGTTCTCTGAATCTCTTGTGCGTGAATTTTTGCATCACTGATGAGGGAAGTTTTCTGCAATAATCTCATGGAATGCTTGTTTCAAGGTGGTTTCTGTTTCTCTTTCTGTTTCAGGAAGGCCAATTACTCTTAGGTTCTTTCTCTTGAAGTAATCACTCATCTCTTGAAGGTTTTGTTCTGTCTTTTTAAACTTTTTTTCTGTGTTTTTTTAACAGTTTGGGTTAGTTCTATATTTTGGTCCTCAAGCTCTGAGATTCTTTCTTCTGCTTGGCTAATTCTGCTTTCCATGCTTATCAGTTTGCTATTCATTTCATTCATAGTATTCTTTATTACTGTTATCTCAGTTATCAACTCCTTCCTAGTTTCTTCTTGTCTCTCCTCAATTCTTTTTAATCTCTCCATTAATGTCTTGATATCTAGGTTTGTAGTTTGAGACCAGTAATTCTGGGAGCTCTTCATTGTTTGCATTCCAAAGTCAGTTTTCTCAGTGTCTGCCCTCCCAGGGGTGTGCAAGAGACCCAAATTCTTCTTTTGGTTTTTTTTCATTTGTGTAGATTTTTCTCTCTCTCCCCCTTTCCCTCCCCTTCTTTAATTCTGTTTTTCAGGGATGGTGGGGTTGCTTT
>NW_007082832.1:70911-127679 GCF_000164805.1 Carlito syrichta
TCCCACTGCCTTACAATCTGTCTGTGCAGTGGGATGTAGGTTTGGTCCCTGGAACAAAAGGAGATATGAAAGAGGAAAATAATGGAGGAAGGGGGGTCAATAGGAAGTTAGAAAAAGAGGAGAGTGAGAGGGAAAACAGACATACATACCAACTAACAGGTGAAAAAGAGACGCAAGGTCAGAGAGACGTGAAAAAGACACACAAGCAAAATTCCCTAAAGCATACTGGTGACCACACAAAGACAGTCCAATAAAGTCATGCCCTTTGATGCATTTTCTTCAACACAAACAGATAGTCTAAGTCAAATAGCAAACAAAAGTGAGCAAAATAAACTGTCAAAATGATAAAATCAAAAGTCAAAATAAGAAATCAGATTAGCTCTGGAATCTTTCCTGAGTGTCTAAAGTCTCTTCAGCTTTGATCTCCAGCCTCTCCCCTTTGCTTTCATTGCAGGCATCTAGGTTTACTCGCAGCTTGGGTTTGTTCTTTTAGCCTGCTGCCTGAGAAGTCTGTGACACTGAGTTGCCTGCATCTGATTCAGTGTAGGGGAGGGGATTTGTCTCCTGTTTAGTGACATTACCTTAGGAACTGAGGTGGAGGCTGCTCATAGGTGTACGGAGCAATGCAAATCTCTGCCTGAAAAATGGCTGAGGTGGGCAACTCCTCTTTTGTGGATCCTTTCTCTCCGCTCATCTGGGTCCCTGGGCGATGCACTATGATGGGCTGTGGTGGCAATGTGAGGCACCAAGGATCAGCTGCACAGTTGGGTGCTGGATCTGGTGTATCACCAGCAGGCTGGGGTGGAGGATGAAGCTGGGAGTTCCCTCCTCTGGAGCTGAGAGTGGCCGATCAGCATCTCCTTAAGATATGCTGTTCCCTTACACAAGCATGGTGTCGTCCGATGGTTTCCTCAGCCAGGGTGGGCCCAGAGCTCCAAACGGCAGGTGGTAAGTGGTGAGAGTGGCTTTGGGCCCCTCACAGTGTACTTAGCCAGAAATGGAGCTGGTATCTCGGAGGGGTGGGCACCTAGAATCTCTCTGGGTGACCAGTGGCTTGGCACTGGGTGAGATGATGTAGCCAGGGAGACAGCTGAGATTCCTGCATGGTGGGCAAGGGCCACATATAATGGAGCAGCAGCAGCCAGGGGCTACAATATCTGACCCTGTGTGGGACCAAGGGTTCCTGGGCCTCAGACCGGTGCAGCTGGTGGTGGGCAGGAGGATGGGGGAAGGAAAGTAAGAGTCTTTTTGGGAACTCACATTCGGAGAATCTCACAATTCCACCTGTGCTGTTGCCATCTTACCGGAACCTCCTAATATTTATTTTTTGAAGAATACTTTGCTTTATTTCTGTAGTGCATTTTCTAAATCTTTCTCACCATGTAATAGTAACACTCTGCTAGTTCTATGACCTTGTGATGAAGAGATTTTTACTTTTGTTGAGCAGTTGAGTTTCCAAATCATAAATCTGATGGCAATCTTGTGATGCCTGTCACTGGAGTGAGCAATTTATTGAACTATCTAGTCCTTCAGAACTGGCATTTTGTTTGATATCAAGTTAGAGGAATCAGATTTTGCTAAGAATGTGGCCTTTCTTGGTCACTGGGGAATAATCCAAAAAGGCTCTCCTGCAATTATTTCCTGTTGACAGCCTCAGATTTAAGTACCATTCTTATTGGAAGAGGGCAGGGAATAGATTCCATTGTGCACCTACAGTGTGCATCAGCTATGAGCAAGACACAGTCCTTGACTCCACAGAGCTTTCAGTTTACCATGGAAAAGAGACAACTAGATAATTAGTATAGTACATGTGATTAGTATATGCCATGGCATTATTGCAGTGAACGTTGGGTGAGGAGGAGGGTGCTCTTAGTTTAGATCTGGGCCCAGAGAAGACCTTCTGGAAAAGAAAGATGTTATGCTAAGATTTGATAGAACAGTAGAAATTAGATAAAGAGAGACAATTTTAGGGGGAGAGTAGGTAGTATTGCAGTGTTGAGATAAAAGAAGATTTCCAGCAGGGAGAATGACTTGGGCAAGAGCAGTGTGAGGAATTGAAATAAGTCCACATAGCTACAGAATAAAGAGTTTGAGTGGTAGGCGGTGAGCTGGAGAAGAAGTAGGAGCCATCCGTTGGACAGTGTATATTGACAATTGTGTGCTCATTGCTGGTGATAGACTGCTAGACAGACATGCCTCCTACTTTAATGGAGTTGACTTCCTATTGAAAGAGATGCTAGAAAACATGAAAACAAAACAAAACTATAACATGTAGATGGGGATAAGTACTATTAACAGTTATTGGTTGTCTTTGTTGGCTTGAGCTGCTATGACAAAATGCTATAGACTGGGTTACTTAAACAACAGACATTTATTTCTCACAGTTCTCGAGGCTGGGAGGTCCAGGTTCCACGTGTTGGCAGATTCGGTGTCTGGTGAGGGTCTGCTTCCTGGCTAGCAAATAGCTGTCTTCTTGCTGTGTCCCTACACGGGGTAGGGTGGGTAGCGAGAGAGGGACAGAGCGTCTGTAAAGGCTCTGGTCTCCTCCTCTTCTTGTAAGGGCACTAGTCCCCTCAGGGAACTCCCTTGCCATGAGCCCCTCTAAGCCTAATTACCCCCAAAGGCCCCACCTCCAATACCATCACATATGGTATTAGTGCTTCAACATAAGATTTGGGGAGATTGGCAGTTGAGAGAAACAGCCAGGGGAAGGAGGGGCACACCTCATCAACAAAGGTACCTGCATAATGAACATTTGTTTACCTAACCCTGAATTGTACCACACATCTTTAAAATAATAAAAAAAAAAAATTAAAAAAAAAAAAGATTTGGGGGAACACAAATATTCAGTCCACATCGACAGTATTGTGCCAGCAATCTGGGTGGGGCTGCAGGATTGTTAGAGATGGTCTGATGGAGAAAGTGACACTTCAGTCCTTCATGAAGGACCATAAAAATCTAAGAATAAGAAGGGGAATGAAAGAGCATCTGAGGCAGAAGAAAGTCATTGCAAATGCCACATCTCAGATCAGAGAGTGGAGTGTTTGAGGGTCTGCAAAGAGTCTGGCATGACTGGAGCATAATGATCTAGGAGCAGAATAGTGAGGTGAACCTGGAGAGGTGAGCAGGTGGAACTCTGCTCCCAGTTTTATAAGGTAGGAAACTGAGGGGTCCTTACTCAGGGTTATCCCAGGTAGTAAATGACAGAGCTATGAAACTAGTCTAAGCCAATATGCTTTATGATTGTTTGTCCAAGCCTGAGTTTGTTTGTTCATTCATTCAGCTAACTAGTATTGCCTGACATCCATGTACTATGCAATGGTCCAGAAACCCAACACATTAAACCAGGTATTTAAGGCTTTTGCCTTCATGATGTTCTGTCTTTCTCTTTTCCCTGAGTCATGTTGCATTCTTGGAGGGCAAGGAGAAGACAAGAGAACGTCTATTGACGAGTAATGGAAAAATACAGCTCAACATGTCTTATGTATTAGGGGAGATTGCTTATGTAATGGAAATAAGGTTTCTGGGATGATTGAGTAAATCTCCATCTCTTATATTTTCGGTACTTCTTTTAGTTTTTTCCTCTAATTTAATTTTGCCCAGTTCCAGACCTTGTGTCATGCTACACTATCCAAATGGAGAGAGGGTTCCAGAATTTTCGTCATAAATCATGAACTTTGCACTCATTGGGTTGAATCTGATGAAGCCAGGAGAGCCCACACTGACTAGTTTAGGTCTGAGTTTTACATTTGTTAGTGAACCAGTCATTGTCACAAGGTTATTCCCAGGTATCGGGAATATCCAATATTGAGAGCTATACTAACCTGTGGGAGTGCACCAATGGAGAGCTATACCAACCTTTGGGAGTGTGTATACATGGAAATGTAGGAGAGACATAGTAGTCAATTTCGTCTTGCTATCAAGGAATACTTGAGACTGGGTAATTCTTAAAGAAAAGAGGTTTATTTGACTCATGGTTCTGCATGGAGCCAGCATCTGCTTGGCTTCTGGTGGAGTTTCAGGAAACTGTTACCTGTGGTGGATGGTGAAGGGGGAGCAGGCAAGTAACATGGAGAGAGAGGAAGCAAGAGAAAGGGGAGGTACCTGGCTCTTTTAAACAATCAGCTTCCCTGTGAACTGAAAGAACGAGAACTCACTCATTTACCACGAGGACTGCACCAGGCCATTCCTGAGGGATCCATTCCCATGACCCAAACACTTCCTGCTGGCTCCACCTCTAATACAAGTGATCTCATTTCAACACGAGATTTGGAGAGGACCACACTCCCAATTGTATCAGGAGGTATGCATGGGAGTTGATCGGGGATTTTGGGTTGTGACGATGCTGGGTGTGTATGTGTGTCAAAACTGAATTTTAGTGGATGGGGGCCAGAGATTCTTTATTATAGAAGTCCTGAAAAGCACAGCTAGACAGGAATGTACCACAAAGACTTATTCCATGTTCTGCAGACCCTTTGGATGTGCTTTGAAAGATATATAGGTACAAATGACATAATTTCATGTCATCTGAATCTAGACTTCAGCAAAATATTTTTCTTGCGGGGGTCACTATTTTAATATATGCCAAATTTTCCAGAAATATAGCAATTGGATGTAATGTGAGAATATTGTGTTGCTTTGTTCAGAACTTTTCCAAGATGTGTTCACCCATATGAAACATCACATCACAGATGGGATGGTACTGTGGTATTTGAATTGTCTGTATGCTGGACCTTATTACCTACATTTGTAAGTGTACCACTTCATAGCAATTCCATGTAAAGGTGTGGGCATCAACCTACAATATTGTGCCTAATGATTTATATACCAAAATACTTTTTAAAATAAATAGCTTTCCATTTTTACTTTATGGTTTATTTTGAGCATTATATTGAGTTTTAAAAATTATGTGTGGAAATCACTGTATTTATAAATTTTATTTTAGTATAGAAAGAGGACACTAGAAAATATTTACTATATAAAAGGACTGTGGCATCAAATAGGGTTGAACTCACTAGTTTAGACATATCAGAGCCCATCCTTAGAGTTGGGGGCGGGGTCAATACAGGGGAGTAGGAGTATAGATATTGAGGAGATGCCAACAATGTGCACTGGACACTCTTTTTTGTGCTAAATGTGGGTATTTCTCAATATAGAAGTAATTAGAGTTTGGTAGATTCAATGTTAAGTGCATTCAGAGGGAATATTCAGATTAAGGTAACGTCTTGTAAATGTGGACCCTTGTTTATCTTAAAAGAAGCCAGTTTATTTGGGACGAAATGTGATACAATTTTTATTTCATGTTGGAAATTTTGCCTTATCAATGTAGATTTTAAATTCTCTTTTTTGACTTAATTCTGTTTTGTGTAGTCGTCTCTTGCTTGTTCATTGTTGTAACACACCATTTCCCATTTTAGTGTTTGAATGAAATGCATACTTCGAACGTCTACAAGAGTTCTTAAATATAACATTTAACCTGGCCGTGAAGCTGAGAATAGGAATGCCAGAAACACTACAATTCTAGTAAAAGAACCATCATAGAAACAATGAAAGGATAGAAATGGCAGCATATAAGAAATTGAGAGTAGTGGCTTGGCTTATTTAATAGGCTGAACAGTGAGATAATAACTCAAGCTGGAGTTATGCAAACATATCTTATTCCTTTATAGTAGGGATTAAGGCTGTGCACAGTGGCTCACATCTGTAATCCCAGCACTTTGGGAGGCCAAGGCAGGAGGATTGCTTGAGCTCAGGGGTATGAAACCAGCCTGGACAACATGGTGGGACCTCACTGCTACAAAAAAATTAAAAACAATTAGCCAGATGTGGTGGTATGTGCCTGTAGTCCCAGCTACTCAGGAGGCAGAGGAGGGAAGGTAGCTTGAGCCTAGGAGGTCGAGGCTGTGATGAGCAGTGATCGTGCCACTGCCTTTCAGCCTAGGGTACAGAGTGAGACTGACTCAAAACAAACAAATAAATAAAGCAGGGGTTTGAAAAGAACATGTTAAAATTGCCATTTTGTAGTGGCAATAGGTTTTTCCCACTGCTACAAAAAATCCACACTTAAGCAAACCCCTTATCTGTTTCTTTGAATTAAAAATTTTAAGATGTTTCTATTGCATATATTTGGTGCAGTGTACCTGTGGCCACCATTCAAAAGTGGTCCTGGGAAAGGCTTGAGAAGCCCACCTGGTCTCTTTCAGGAGCACAATTGGGAAGCATTGGAAGTTTTCAAAGGGATCTGTGGAACACTACTCAGGTAACAGTCCCAAAACTTTTCACTTCTAGGACTTCCCAAGTATTTAATAAAATCATAGATTTATGTAGCAAACCCCTTTGAAGTCTGGAAGAGCTGTTTGCTGTGGGTAAGCTTAAGTGCACGGAAAAAGTGCAAATGCTATTTTTTTCTTTCTTTCTCTATGTGTGTTTGCCACCCAGAGAGTCCTTGCATTTAAGGGGCCATAGGTGCTCTCTTTATTTTGTAATTACCTAGCAGAGGACTGGCTCTGACATTAGACTTTTGTGCCCTACAGTTCTAGTTCCTCTGGTGAACCACAGTACATGTTTTTTTGCATTGTTTCATATGTGCCATCTTTCCCCCCCACAAAAGCCAATGAGCTAGGCAGCGTTGTCCCTTTTCATTAGTGCGGTTTGCAGTTAACATGTTATTTTATGTCAGCTGGCTTTTTCAGTTTTGCATCAACATTGTAATCAGTAGCTAACATTTTGTTAAGCAATTTATTGATGCTTATCACTTGTCAGGTTTCCAGTTTGCTGGCCGCTGACATGATTTCCGCTTTCTTGTTCAGTGAGGGATTTTTTCATTTTATTTTTCAGATTAACAAAATGTTACCCAACATGTTATTTTCTCTCCTTTCTCTTCTCCCTTTCCTGACCCTCACCTGTAAATAGGTATGTCCCTCTCAGAGAAAACATTTGGTGTGTTGAAAATCTGAACATTTACAACAGATCAAATATGGGTCATGAGTTTTTAAGTGTCACTTAGAGAAGACCATTATGTGGTGCATGTAATATGAATCTTTGAGTAGAAATGATACTCTCTGACCCTGTGCATGTCTCCAGCATGGTGCCTGCCACTTGGGTGCTCAGGAAATGTCAAACAAACAAACAAATAATAAAAAAAAAAAAACCCAAACTGAAACCAAAACCAAAATGAGGAATACATGCAAAAAATTCTCACTTTCTAAGTTTGAATAATAAGGAACTCTAAGTTTTACTCATTTTCCTACCCTCATGCTCCCTGGGGAATAGATTAGTTGGTTAAAAATCACGAATTGGTCTTACTTTGTCTACAATATAAGTTTTTGTATCTTTATATCCACTTATTCCTTACCTCCATGAATTAAGTATTTCATTTTCATCACTTTAATTTTGAGGTAAACAG
Organism: Carlito syrichta; assembly: GCF_000164805.1. Lineage (NCBI taxonomy): Eukaryota > Metazoa > Chordata > Mammalia > Primates > Tarsiidae > Carlito > Carlito syrichta. The sequence goes on from NW_007082832.1 coordinate 78,317, forward strand.
GTAAGGTTTTTCCTTCCCTGCAAAATTTGTTCTTTTATGTGAGTTTTTGCAGCAACAGGAGAAGCTCTGAAGTCTTCCTGACAGCAGCTGGAAAGATGTGAATTACTTTGTTTACTGAGAGTAAAGGAAAATGCTAAGGGGGGGGGCCTTTATGTATGAGGTTACATGAAGTCCCTCAGGCCCCCAGTCGCTTGGGAAGATGGAAGCAATTTGCCAGAAGAGCTCCCCCTTGTCATTTAATTCACTGTTAAAAATAGCTGCCGAGATGTAAGAAAGCTAAGTTCATGAATACAGCAAGGACTTTGGATCTATGTATATCATCTGTTATGACGGGGACATGGGATTTATGGGTTAATCTGATATGCTGGTGAGCGGAGTGTTACTAAAACACGACATAAAAACTTCCCATTGATCCAGCATGGCTGAGAAATGGAATATTTTAGTGTCTGAAGCTCCAAGAGCTGCCACACATTGTAGATTCCACTGCAGGGGTTCTCAGCTGGGACAATTTTGCCCCACAGGGGATGTTTGGGAATGCCTGGAGACATCTTGGATTGTCCAGGAGGGTGGGAGGAGGAGGCGCTATGTGGATTTTGTTGGTGAAGTCCAGGGAATCTGCTGAACATTCTATCATGCATAGCGTGGTCCTCGCAATGAAGAATTATCTCGTCCAAAATGCAACTTTGAATTTGGGAATCTCTATTCTACACTTAGTGATTTTTATCAAACTGGAATTCAGTAAAATTCAGTTAAACCACAGGATGATAGAGAACATTTTTGGTGATTCAGATGATCATTTAGCGTCTTCAGTGTATTTATCAACATCTGTCACCACTGTATTGGCAATGTGTAAGAGTGTTGGTTTGTGAAGATTCCTGGTTGCTGGATGGGTCAAGATAGTATGCAGTACTATTGTAGAAACCCAAAAGTTAAGTTCCAGTAACCGATGTGCAGAAAGCCAAACACAGACACATCAGTGCTTCAGAGCAGAGAAAGGTTCGTTTGATTTGGTCAAAGCCCGAGGCCATGAGAGGCAGACTCTCAAATCTGACCTGCCTTTGAACACAATGAGGGGGGATTTATGGGTAAAGTAGGCATGTAGGGGGTCAGATTCCCTATGATCAAAGCTGCTTGCCTTCCCCCTTGCTGATCAAACTTCTGGATGCCATCAAGGAGGTCACTGTGACCTAAAGATCATAGGAGGTCTAAGTGGCCTAAATACCACAGGAGGTCTAGTGACCTAAGAATCATAGACAGTCTAGTGACCTGAGGGTCACAGGAAATCTCTGTGACCTAAGGCTCATAGGAGGTCTAGTGACCTAAGAACCACAGGAGGTCTAGTGACCTAAGGATCATTTATAAAAAAAGAAAAACAAGTTTATTAATCTTGCCAGCAGCCCCCAGGGGTTAGGATATGAAACAATCAATTATTAGTGATTACCTTCTACTGAAATAACTAAGTGCAAGCATTGTATGAAGGAAGCAAGTGATTGTGGCAAAGGAAAATAAATATAACAAGCATTTTATTTTTTTTATCATGTAGGCTTGATTACAGTGTAGTTATCTGAAGTGACTCCATGAATTCTTGTGTTCTAACGGCTATTTGAATTAGACTTGCTGCTTACTTCTTTCTTATAGAATTATTTACCTTTGACATTCCAACAGTAATGAAATACAATGGGGTCTTTGTGAATGAGTTTTAAACCCACTTGAATAAGTGGCACGGTGCTGGACGAGGATTGCTGTCAGCACCAGCTGTTATGACCTTGCCCTATGCTTTTGTTCTCAGGTTCCTGGGAGAACCTCAGAAAGAAGAAACATTTGCCCCTCGTACCATCTGGATAAATTTTATTGGTGTGCACAATCCAAGAAAATGGAAAAGAAAAAATACCTGCTCCTGGGTAGAAAACCAAAGGACTCTCTTTATATATTTAAATATTTATCGGGGACTGTCTTATTCACATTCGGGCTAGAGCAGTAAATAAGATAGAATTTTTTATGATGTTGTTTACTGACTTATTTGGAAAATAATAAAAAGTTTAAGGCATGAGACTGAAATTAATTTTATGCCCCTGCGGTAACCTCTCGCACACACGGATTCAGATACAATGTATGGTGTTGACAACTGTAGTGATTTAGATAATAGTGACCCTAATTGTGTGGCCCTAATCTTACGCATGGAACCACTTTTTCAATTCTTGGGTGATTAAGGAGCGTATCATCAGGAAGTGGGTTTATGCAGTCAATGATTCCTGCAAGGCACAGCATATAGTCCTCACAATGAAGAATTATCTCGTCCAAAATGAAGCTTTGAGTTTGGGGATCTCTCTTTAGTTGAGTCTTCCATGTACTTGGGATTCTTGCAAATCTTTCCATTTTCACAACAATATAATATTTGAACTAGTATCACCTTTATTTTACAGATGAGAAAACTAAGGCACACAAGAAACTGGCTCCAGGTGACATGCTTAGCTTGCAGTAGAGACACATTTTAGCCTCAGACATGTTGACTTGTGGGTGCTGGTTCATAACTTGCTTAAGTACCTCAGAGCCTGCCATGAAATTCAGAGGACACCTATCTTCCGTTTAATGATATTAACTTATTCTTGAAAAAGTTACAGCTAAATTAAAAATTACTGGATAAAAAATGTGGTGCATATACATGATGGAGTATTATGTAGCCATAGAGAAGGACAAACACATAGACTTTGCAGCAACTTGGATGGATTTAGAGTCTAGAATACTCAGTGATCTATCACAGAAACAAAGAACAGAGTACCACATGTTTTCACTCATAAGCAGACCCTGAACATTTACCATAATACTATAAGAAAGGGATTGACAGTAGTGGGATACATCTGGCGGATTGTGGGGGGAACACAACATCAGTAAGGGTAACTGATCTCAAACCAGGCAAAGTAGTGATCAAAGGGAGGCCCAAACTTTACCTGTATGATGTCCACTTGTATACCTAATCCTGAATTGTACCCCACATCTTTAAAATAAAATATATATAAAAAATGAAAAATTAAAGTTGAGGAATTCCATCCATTTGAATGAGAAAAATTATAACGGATTTCATCTCAACTTAAGATATCTAAATAACTCACAGGTAGGAAAAGGTAGTGATTCAATGATGAAAATGTGTTTCTATAAACAACAACGTTAAAGTAAACTGATCCAATTTCTACATAAAATAAAGGTTTACTATAATTGCCAACCAGGGAGGGCATGGCTTGGGAGTGGACAGGGGGTGACGGAGATGGGTGTGATGGAATCCTGCTTTAGAAGGCCCAGTCTTCTTTCTGTTCCATCTTCTTCACTGATTCCTCAAGCTTTTTGAGCTTATGATGATCTTGTCCTCAAAGTTCAGTTAATAACTGATGGCACACCTTTAGGGCAACATACAGGCAAAATTTGAGACCCTCTATAGCACCTAAGCTTTTGGTAAAACCAGTGCATACATGCATGCTATAGACTGACACTTTCTCTCCAGCTCACACAAAGGTGTTTGAGTTCACCCAGATGTGGTGTTTAATTCAAGTGCATCCCATGTCAGTCAAGTATACAGATAACCGCATCTCCCCGAAACAGTAACATCAGTATATTAGGTCTTATAGTGTGTTTATTTAGTGGATCTCAAGGGAAAAGTTTTGTTCAAAAACTAGTCTAAAGGCCCAGTATGTTGACTCATGCCTGTCATCCCAGCACTTTGGGAGGCCAAGATGAGAGGACTGCTTGAGCCCAGGAGTTGGAGACCAGCTTGGGCAATGTAGTGAGATCTCATCTCTCTGGGGGAAAAAAATGCTGTGGCATGCTGCTGCACACCTGTAGTCCCTTACTCGGGAGACTGAGGCAGAAGGATCTCTTGAGTCCAGGAGGTTGAGGCTGTGGTGAGTCATGATTGTGCTACTGCAATCCAACCTGGGTGACAGAGCGAGGAGACCCTAACTCCAAAAAAAAAAAAGAAGGAAAGAAAGAAAAAAGAAAAAAAAAATGATGTGGCTTCTCAGAGGCCATAATGGTGACAAATTGTAAGCCAAATGATCATTCCTAAGTACATTTATTCTTGGCTTAAAAAATCCCCCCAGGCTCTGTCCTCATGCTGCTGTCCAGCTATCTACCCAACTCCTGTCTCATCCCTTACCTGCCAGCATTTACTGCACTGTGTGTACTTATGGGTCTGTACTGAGCTGTTTCATACCTCGATTCTCCAAGCATGTGCTGTCCATGTTCCCATTTCTGGGCTCACACGGTGGGTTTGTGGGACAATGGAAGCATCTCAGACTTGGGGAAAGCTTTGCTCTCTCAAGGAGGATCGATCCTAGCAAACCTGCTCAAACTTCACCCTGGAAGGGCACATCCCCTTTATCATCCTGGTGAGAAAACAAATCTGCCCTCTGCATGGAAAGGACATCTCTACCTTCCAAGGCAGTTTGGTATCCAAACATTCCTGAATAGCTAGTCTGGAACAAAATACCTGCTTTTTGCTCAGAAAGTGCAGAAATGAGAGCAACCCATGGGGAATGGTCTCTCAACAACTGATGCACTTGATGCATTTGTGTTAAAATTATCCACTTGCGCATCTGGTTGGTGAGCTCATTTAGGGCAGAAACTTAATCCTTTTCCTCTTTTCATCCCTGCTATCCAGCACAGTGCTTGTCGGTCGCAGAGTAGAGAGTTAATATGTGTTTATAAAATAAAAGAATAAGTGAAGACCTTTAAAAATATAAAGAATATGGGGGCTATCCCCCAAGTTTTTTTTATGCAGAATCATCCATGAAAACACACTAAGCACAAGTGAACTTTAAATGTGAAGTGGCCCATAGACAACCATGATCAGGACTCAACACATTTGAAAAACGTTTTTATGTAATGATAACATCACATTCAACACTAATTATATGCTAAAGCACAGACTTAAACTCTCTGTATATAATGCCTCAGTATTTTCCAACAGACCACCTTGTGAGTAGTACTATTATGATTTACTCATGGGAACAGAGACTCAGAAAGTTGAATGAGATTTCAACAGAAAGGCGAGCCACTTGTTCAAAGTCACACAGTTGGCCAGTGGTGGAGACAGGTTTTGAGCCCAGGCGGCTTGACTCTGAAGATTGTTTTAGCCATTTAAATTGTACAGCTCCTCACAGGAAAGGAAAGAAAGCTCTCTGCAGGGGTAATCTTTGGTTCTCTAAACACAGGCTCTGTCTCTAAAACCAAGCTTGGATAATCAGAACACAAATGTGTCCTGGTAACAGATTCCAGCATGCATTTGTGGGAACTAGACCGGACCATATCTGTTTTAGAAAAGCTAGTTCTCTCAAGGAAATATTTTAGGGTAGTGTGATCGGTCAGTATCCTTGTCTGTGAATGTTGGGGGTGGAGACCCATAAAGACATATTATTTAGAACTCCCCACTAACCTCAGGCTAGAGCAAGGCCAGCCTCATGGGCATGTGACTCTGCGGTCACACAGAGTCCCATACTTAGAACAGCGTTATGTAGAAGGGTTTACTTAGTTAATTTCCTGCTCTGCTGTCTGGACATTCTTGGTACTTTTTGCATAAGGGGCCCTGTATTTTCATTTTGCACTGGGTATCTCAAATTATGTGGCTAGTCACGAGCTGACATCTTGATGAACCCCTAGGGCAGCAGATTATTTTGCCATGGAGAAAGGAAGTGGGCTGTCTACGCCAATAACTCGAGATTCTGCCAGTCTCCATACTGGACTCTGGATGTGAAACTCAGGCCCAGAATTTCCAAGATGTGAGATGTCCGGTTCCCTGAGTATATGGTGATTCTACAAGATCACCCTGGTCTGATTTAAGATATATTCGTTGTAGAATACTAGTCTATGTTAATGGAAAAATATATTGCAGAGAGTTGTATATAATTTTTAGGGGTTTTAAAGGTCTTAGATCTATTTTTGTTCTTTCTCTTGGTCTGACAGTTTGTTTTAGGTCAATTTAACCATTCTCTTTTTATAATAAGCACCAAATCAATTCAATGAGAGATAGCATTTCCTTTTAATAGGAATCAATATCTACTATTTCCACTTTGACGTATAAGTTACACTTTTGTTATCTTTAGTAAATGTGGAATGCACTTTGCAATTCTATTTTATTATCTTGTGTGTGTGTGTGTGTGTGTGTGTGTGTGTGTGTGTGTGTGTGTGTGTGACTGTGTTGGCCCAATATACTCTAGGCTGTGAGGTTGGCAAGTACATTTCAGAGATGTTATCAACGGCTTTGATTAGTGTTCCTTTAGTATTTCTTCCTAGCTGCTTCTTTTTCATTACTTCCTCGGGAATCTTAGAAACCTTATATGCCCTTGGTCGTACTCATCTGTGTTTGCTTCTGACAAACACACATGCAATCCTGATCTCATTTCTGGGAGCTGTTTTCTTCCATACACTTTTATATCGTTGTCTTTGCAATCTTTGGGATCTTGCCTCTCCCCCTCACATCCTGAATTCCACCATCCTCCTACAAATGGTTACAAACAGAGGCAAACATACTGATTTGTGTAACAGTTTCTTTAAAAAAATTGTCTTGATTTATTGTTACAAATACATCCAAGCCTTTCATCTTCTCTGTTTTCAAGTTGCTACATTTTGTTGGCTTGTTGAGTTTACATTTTAGTTTAAACGGGAGACTGTTCTGTGGGGAAATGAGTTCTGTAACTCCAGCTCTGCAGACTTGCATGTCATATTGCTACAGACCCAGCAGAGGGAGCCCAAGTTCACAAACCAATCTCAGAAGCGATTTGATGACTCAGAACTGATAATTCATGTTTGTGTGTTCTTGTCTGTTTGTGAGTTTGTGTGTGTGTGTGTGTGTGTGTGTGTGTTTGGGAGGGGAGGAGAGTTCGGCATATGTGGGGTGTGTGTGTGTGAACACATGCGTTAGCGTAGAACGAAGAAGTGAAGTATAAAGTGCTATCAGTGTGAATTTTAAGATACGCTTGAAATGTGGGAGTTATATTACATCTTCTGAAGAAAAATGGCAGAAGTGATGGGGAGAAGCATTTGATTTTCAGAACCTGAGAAGATTCTTTAAAGCTAAATGCATAAAACCACTTTTTTCCTTACCTTTCCAGTTAGCTTGTTCGCCCTTTAAAACTTTTCAGTTTGAATCCTGACACATTTCCATTTCTTGTGATTTTTATACTCAGGGCAGTTTTGCAGTGGAAGCTTTAAAAAAAATCCCTTTCTTCAGTCCATGATCCCGCGGACCCATACAGTGTGTGTGCACCTACGTTGGAGGTAGAAACTCCTGGAGATTATTTAAGTTTAGGCGAATGTTTATTCAAAAGATTAATTAGTTAGTCCACCAACTATCCAAACAGCATATATTGAACTTCTAGTACCATAGGAGACACAGTGTGTGTGTGTGTGTGTGTGTGTGTGTGTGTGTGTGTGTGTGTGCAGATGGGGGTGTGTAGTAGGGAGAGAGAAAGATGTTTTCTGTCCTCAATGAACTTAAATGTAGCTGAGTCAATAAGTGTGTTTGGTGAAACACAAAATGTCATGTAACTAACTGCTAAGTAGTAGCTTCAAGCGTCCATAAAGGGATTATAAAGAAGGTGTTCAGAGAAGAGATAGGTAAGTCCTTGGTGCATTAACCTCTCTTAAAATGTATACACCTTTTAAGAAAGAAAAAACTGTATTAAAATTGTAATACTCAATATGTGCTGATAATAACAGATAAATACAAGTCATGTTGGACTTCTGCAGTTACAAGAGGTGCTCAAAGTGGTTACCATCAGTATCCAGACACTTTTGAGGATGGTAAACGACTACAGGGCTTATTGCTCTGTGAGGCTTCCTGGATCTTCCTTTGTGCACATCACATTCAGCACCGTGCATCTCAAATCTTTCATGGAAAAGCCTGGAAAGGCTTACAGGCCAGCATGGGCTCAATGATGACTGGTTCTATGCATGTTGAGAAGAGAGGGGAGTGTCTTCCATGGTAGAGAGGTAATGTAAGAAAGAGTGTGAAAAAGAAAGTTTGGTTTATGGTGGAGATACGGGTCTATGTGCAGGGATCATTCTGTTTGTATACTGCATACCCCTGGGGGTGCCATTCACACCAAGCCTAAGTGCATGGTGTCTGGAATGATTGAGGTTACATAGAATGGTGGGTCACAACCAATTGTATATTATAACCATCAATCTCCTATTGAGAGGTATCTATAAAAAGGCAGTGGAACAAAGTGGGTATCAAGACTGTTTAATCAAACAGCCCAGATTTGACTCTTGGGTTCATCAAAAAAAAAAAAAAAAAAAAGACTGTGTGAACTGGGACCAGTGCATTAACCTCTTGGGTTCATCAAAAAAAAAAAAAAAAAAAATTGGCTGTGTGAACTGGGACCAGTGCATTAACCTCTCTACACTTTATTTCCCTTGCTAATAAAATGACATATTATTAATGCCTACTACCTAGCAGTGTAATGGCCTCACGAGCTACAGCGTCAATGCTTTTGAGTGCCCTGGGGAGCCCTGAGTGTTAGCTATTATGCTCAAAGAGCTAAAGTGTTGTTCTAAAAAGAAGGAAACATTCTGCTTTTTCTAGTGTAGAAGTGTTCCATTTGCTTTCAGTTATGAAAATCCTGGGTCTCATCTAGATGGCATCGTCTGTTGCTCATTGAGCATGGTGATAAGATGATGCTGGTCTCCCAGGATGATTGATTGAGATAATCAGTTGGTATGGCCTCCCTTGTTCCAGTAAAAAAAAAAAACCAAAAAAAAACAAAAACAAAAACAAAGGTGACACTCATCTCAGTAACAGTGATGCTCAGCTGGGAAGTCAGTGGTTCTGCTTGTGTCCAGAGTGTTTTCTCAATCTCCAGCTGTTTTGAACCATGGACAGAATATAAACTCCCTGAGGGCAGGACCTATGTTTTCCGCGGTCCCTGTTCTATCTCCTGTGCCTGACATTTACTCTTTTTTTTTTCCTAAATGAATGGGCAATGACTGAATGAAGGCATGATTGAGAAAATTATCCTTGTCTTTTCTTTCACATTTGCAGTCAATCCTTTCCTTGTGTAGGTGAAGCAGGTATCACTACAGAATGTCTTGGGGGATATCAAATTAAATATCTTCCCTGGTGGTTTATCATTGCCATAAGATGAAAATCACTTGCATTTTAGACCACTTTGCAGTTTAAAAATACTCTTTTATACATCATGGAATTTCTGACTGCATTCATGCAAATTTATTATTGCTTTTTCCAACTAACAGATTAAGTCATGGAGTCTCAGTAGAGTCAAGTGACTGGCTCAATGCTGCATACAAATTATTGTGGATTTAGGATGCAAATTTTTGTGGCACTATACTTTTGTGGTGCCAAAAAATGTACACACATTTTAAGAAAGAAAAAAGTGTATTGAAATTGCAATACTCAATATATACCAATAACAAAAGATGAATACAAGTCGCATTTGACTTCTGCAATTATAAGAGGTGTTCAGAGTGGTTACTATCAGCGTCCAGACACTTCTGATGATGGCAAATGACTGCAGGGCTTGTTGCTCTGCACGGGCCTCCCACATCTTCCCTTGTGCACATCACACACAGCACCATGCATCTCAAATTTATCATCAACCTGTGCAGTTGTCAGGCATGTCAGAAGTTCTGTGCATACTCACCCTCCATTGTTGTCACACTTCCACAATGTTCTCAAATTTCAAATACCACTTCAAAATGGTTTTGCACTCCCTGAAGGATCCATGTTTCCACCATTTCCTTTGACTGTCCTGCCTGTCGCCTGGCGGTGCTAGCTTTCATTTGATGAACACCATCTTTTGAGTAAACATCATACTACACATTGCTCCCATAATTCAGTTGGACTTCGAAAAGTCACACATGGGTAATGATAATATCTCTTAAAATGTGTACACATTTTTGACACTCCCTGTATATCTGACTTGAGAGCCCAGGAAGAAAGAGGCCTTGCTGAATTTCTCATATTAATGTATATTAGTTTGTGAGTTATGTCAATGTTGGGTGACCATGGAAGACACTGAGAGCCTCATAGGGATTGTGATACTGAACAGACTCTGAAAGGAGAAGAGAGAATTTACCACAGGTTGTTCATAGAAGTCATGGCGCATCCCTTGGAAATGGAAGACCTGAGTGGGGTGCTCCACCACAGGTTCTGAATGAAGGCAATAAGAGTGCAGAAACCAGACAAGACAGGGAACACTGGAAAGCAGAGGACTTGGGTGGAAATTAGACATCTTCTTCACTTTCTGTGGTGCTGGTTGTGCTGTTGGGTTCGCTGAAAACCTGGAGTCAAGTAATCAAATAGGCTGGAATTGTGTTTGGCTGTCTATACTACAGGAGGGAAGAGTTCAGAAAGACTGTTCTTTTTTTCTTCTTCTTGAGTTGGAGTCTCACTCCAGCACCTAGGCTGGAGTGCAATGACATGCTCACAGCTACTGCAACCTCGACCTGCAGGGCTTAGGCGATTCTTCCGCCTCAGCCTTCCAAGTAGCTGAAACCACAGACACACGCCACCCCTCCTGGCTAATTTTTGTGATTTATTGTAGAGACAAGGTCTCACCAAGTTGCCCAGGCTGGTCTCGAATCACCCGACTGAGGTAATCCTCTTGCCTCGGTCTCCCAAAGTGCTGAGATTACAGGCTGAACCACTGCACCCTGCCAAGACTCTGTTTTTTAGTTTCTCTTCTTCTCTCTTGGTTTTGGAGGAAAGTCTTAATCAGATATGTCAGTCATATTCATCGTTTTCTATGATAATGTTCACATGATGGTTTGAAGAGCGCCTGGACATGAATGCTGCCTTACAAATGTTACCATGGTTGACTGCTTCCATTTTAAGTTTCCTACATTGTGAAATGACTAAATGAATTCCTGAAAAAATAAAAAAATGCTTATTTAATAAGACCATTGAAAGGTACATACAATACCTTTTTAAGCACTGAGCAATTACAAACACAATTGAAGTCAATCAACATTTGTAGGTACATCCGTTATGTACCTTATCCTAGTGGGTCCCATTTTAGATTTATTTATGGCTCCCTGATTTTATTATGGAGCAAATTTTCTGTTTTTTATAGAATCAAGTTCTTTGGTCACAGCAGATGATTAACAAATGTTTGTTAAATGACTTGGAAGTGAGACGCAAAGTAATATCATGATGGGGCAGAAAAAGAGAAACAAGAGTTGCTCTGAAACAGTGGACACTTGGGAGTTCATTTACTTGTTGGTGTGTCATTTCTTCATCTGTGACCTACTTATCTATAAGGTAGATGTTATTTCAATTTAATTTTGGAGCAGCATTTAAAATAACTAAGATACAAATGATGATAAAACAAATTATATCATAGTAAGAATGCAGAAATGGAATTGGAGGTGAATGTGTGAAGCAATGATTGTGCTTCCTTTTCCATATTGCTGCTGCCTTTTGTGTATAGTATGTGTTTAAATTTGTGTGTGTGTGTTTCAATTAGCTAAAAAAAAAAGATTTTTGAGTATGCCTTGGTGAGAGGATGTTTCAGTCAAACCATCCTCATGTTTCTGTTCTTCTTATAATTATTCTTATTGTATATGATAGAATTAGTGACTTTGATTTCTGCTATGTGAGTTTTTCTTTCATTTAGGAGAACTTATAAGTAATTATGATTTTATGTAAGTGTTAGAATTTGGGGGTGGCTTTTTTTTTTTTAAGAATCATGTAATAGTAATTTTTTGTAACTACAAATCAATGCCTGAAAAATAAATAGTCCATTAAATGTCTAAAAAAATGTGGAACTAGATCTTTACCTCATACTGCATAAAAAACTGATTTCAGATGAATAAATGATTCAATTGTAAGCAGCAGATCTTTAAATAGTAGAAAAGATAGAATGTATTTTAGACCTAGGTATAAAAAAAATCCTTAAATAAGACATAAAATGTGTTGACTATAAAAGAAAAGCCATACATTTAGCTTTGTTAAAGTTAAGAAATTTAGTTCATTAAGAGTTCATTAAAGAAAAGGAAAAGTCTTACCATAAACTAGTTCAGAGTCTACACAACTGACCAAGAATTGGTGTCAAAAGCACAAAAGTCATCTCCTACAACTCAGTAAGAAAAATGAACAAAAGTCATAAACAGACATTTCATAGAAGTAGATTCTTATGTGGGACCAACAAGCATATGAAGAAATATTTATCACATGACATCATATCCCTCAGTGATCTTGGAAATGCAAATAAAGGAAAAAATACAATATCATTTTATATTTTTTGTGGAAAGCAATTCAAAAGCATGATTGTATCAATTATTGGAGAGGATATAGATCAAAGGTATGTTCTCAGCTGTTTAGAGTGCAAATTAGTGCAATCATTAAAAACAAACAAATATTAAACCCTTTGGAAAATTTCAGCATTCAAATAACCTGTGACCCAAATTCCACTCCTAGTTGTACATGAAAACTCATTTACATGTACCACAAAAAACATGTATAAGTATGTTCATATCACTGCTATTTAAGGAATAATCTGCAAATAACCTAAATGAACATCAGTAGGAGAATGGATGAATACACTGTGGTATATTCACAATAAAATATGACCCAGTAGTGAAATGAATAAATCGCAACATTTGCAAATATAGATGGACCTTAGCAATATAATACTGAACAAAAAAGTGCAAGTTATCGAAAATTATATGCAATGATACCACTTTTATAAAGTTAAAGACAACTGATGTATTCCTTCAAGTACACATAGATGTAATTATTCTATACAACAAGAAAATGAAGGGATTGTGAGTATGGGATGAGATATGGTTATTACCTCAAGTCTGGAGATTGAGAGGTATTGTCAGGGGAGATGATCGCACAGTTTGACATGGGTTGTGATCAGAGCCCTTGTATCTGTTTGGGTGTCCTTATTACATTATTAAAAATGGCTAAATAAATTTAGAAAATGGTTCATGATATTACCAGTAATGAGAGTATATTATGAGCCAACAATGATTATTAACCCAATTCTGTATACATGAGGTTTCCAGAAGGGGAAAAAAGATGAAATAGTTCTCAAAAATATATGAATATTAAAGAAATTCACTTTTAAACTACATTTTGAAAGTTCACATGACAGGCTTATTTTGCTACTATTTTAACATTATCAATGTGTTTTTTAGGTTATATGTTACCTGAAAAGTATTAAGAAAAAAGCAAACTCATTCTCAGATGATCTGTGTTTATCATACATAAAAGAAAATGCAAATAATTGTACTCATTTTCTTGTTGGTCTTTTAAATTATATTTGAATCTCTTTTCTAAAGAAAATATTAAGACAGTATCTTAAACCAATTTTGATGAAAAAAGTATCAAGAATTTATAAAGATAAAATACTTGAAACATTTGAAGTGTTCAGCGTTTAGATAATCAGTGGAAACACATCTGTTGGAAACAGTCTGAATATTGTGGGTCAGTATGGGATTTCTGATCTAAATATCTAATTTCCTAAAACTCATTTTCTAGAATATACCTTTTATAATATTGAGAAAACAAACTTGGAAGCATCCTAGAATAGCAAAATTTAATCTTTTTTGGATTATTGCAAACGTAATACAATACAGATCTAATATAGGCATATGCAAGATTCAAACAAATGTAAAAACTAATCAATAAAAAGAGTAGACATTTCAGCTTACAGAAGCAGCAAGCAGTCTTTAGAATCTGGAAATACTCTTTTGTAATGAAACCTGGACATGTATTCATGTCTGTGTTAGTTTGCTAGGGTTGCTATAACAAAGTACTGAAAACTGTGTGATATGGAAAAACAGAAGTTTATTTTCTCAAAGTTCTGGAAACTAGAAGTTCAAAATCAAGGTCTTGGCAGGTTTGGCTTCTCTGGAGACCTCTCTCCTTGGCTTGTAGATGGCCATTTTCTCCCTGGGTCCTTACACAGTCTTTCCTCTGTGTGTGTGTCCCTGGTGTCCTCTCTTCTTTTAAGGACAGCAGTCATGTTGGATTAGGGTTCTATCTCAGCAGCTTCATTTTAACTTAATTACCATGTTCAAGACTTTATTTCCAAATAAGGTTACATTCTGAGGAACTGGAAGTTGGAACTTAGATGAGTTTTGGGGGAACACAGTTCAGTCTGTAACAATATCCTCTTCTGTGCCTGTGATCCCTATGACTTCATTCACAATTTGCCATTTGCCAGGCCCTATTTTAGGTGCTGGGATACAGCAGTAAAACTTACAGTCTATACTTCATGAGGCACATGAGAAAGCAGCAAAGACCCAACATGACAGGAAAAATTTTATATTGTTAAATTTGCAAATGTCCTTATCCCCAAATCTCTGTCATGTTCATCAAGGACTAAAGGCTTCCACCTTGATTGTTTGGGAAAAAATTAACTACTGCCGAATAAATAAATTCCTGCTACTACACACTCCAGAGTCTACAACGTTGTGGTGTTGAGCACATGAGAGCAGCTTGATTAAAAAAGGACACCTGTCATTAGCAGCATTTGTCATGTGACAATCAGTTGTGGGCTCATAATTGGAAGCACTGGGTTTTCTCTGTCCACAAACTCTTACTCAGTGCCTCAGCGGTGTCTTCTCTGCCTGCAGACTCGTAGGCTTCTTACATCTAGGTATTAACTGTTGTAGAAGATGCTCTTTCTCTCTCTTTTGAGGGACTTCCTAGGTCCCTGAAAGTGAAATTTGGGTTCACATCTGAGACCAAAGAGTTCCAGGCCAAATTTTGTGGCAGTCTGATGCCAGTTATTCTCATTTTCTTTTTAGTAACAGGCAAAATAATTAATATTTAACTTTATTGAAGATGTTATTTTCCTAGATTAGCTAATGATTCCCTCCTCCATCTATACTAGTTTCTGTTATCCCTTTGATGCTCCCTTATTTGGGAGTCTAGACCCCAGAAGGATGCAGAGGACGAAAGTCAAATGGGTTTACTGAAGCTGAGCCAACTGGGTGTGATGAGGCTGAAGTGGATGGTCCTGGAGCACCCTGTAATCACCTGCATGGGCCACTGACCCATGGGAATCTGAGCACAACTCCACAGGAAGGAAGTTAGATGTCAGAGTACACACCATTGCAGATAAGTGGAGTTGAGGGTCAGACTCACTCCCTCCTCCCGAGCATTGGTACAGTTAAACTTTGTATTAGTCTGCCTTGTGTTGCTATAAAGAAAGACCTCAGGCTGAATAATTTATAAAGAAAAATGGTTTATTGGGCTTACAGTTTTGCATGGCACCAGCCTCGACTGGGCTTCTGGTGAGGACCCAGGAATCCCACAGTCATGGGCAAAGGCAAAGAGAGAGCAGGCATGTCTCATGGCAAGAGCGGAAACAAGAGAGAGTGAGATGGGAAGGACCAGGCTTTCCTCAACAACCAGCTCTCTGGTGATCTAATAGGGTAAGAATTTGCTAGTTTCTGTAAAGGACGACACCAAGACATTTATGAGCCAAACACCTCCCATCAGGTTCCACCTCCAACACTAGAGACCACATTTCAACATGAGAGTGGAAGGCACAGCAATCTAAATCCAATCAGGCTTCCTCCATCTGATAGAAGCCAGGCACAACTGTGGGAAACAAGACGTTGAGGGTTGGTAGGGCATGCATCTTTAAATGTACTGAGATGATGTTGTCATCACACAGTCATAGAAACACAAATATACAAAAAGTTGCATCTCTTGCCCACCTGAGTTTATGATCTGTGATTTGAACCCATTATGGTGGATTCCATATATTTTTGTTTAGGTCCAGTGGCCTCTGCTAACAAGGGCTGGAAAAGATTGAGCTGCAGTGTGGCTTGATCCAAGGCTAGAGTCTCACGGGCTGTAAACATCTTACCATAGCTCTTGTAATGTGCTGTCATAAGTAGAGACAAAATCAGTACAGTGTGAAATACTGGCCTCCTGAAGCAGCGTGAAGATGATCTGATAGACAAACTTAGAGAATGGGGGATGGGGGAGGGAGATATACAAAATATTGATGTAAAAAAGGGAGGAAGCTCTTGGTTGTTTTCAGTTTGTTAATGTTCTGGTCAGAATGTGCTTATCAGTTTCTCTTCTGGGTTTAGAATTAAAATAGAAATGGAAAATAGCCAAATTATAGGAGAAAAATTTCTCAAAGGAGGTCAAGATTTTGAGAAAATATGTGGAACTGAAGTTATTATATTAGTTCAGAAATTAGCCCTGGCCTAAATGACCAAAATCACACTGCGTTTCAATGGATTCATGTTTAATTAAGCAAGGCCCTTGAGTTACAGTATGGCCCATGTAAGAACTATGACAAAAATTACCGATAAGCATAAAGTTCTTAGAGGACTCTTTGGAGACTCTTAGTATTATGAATCATACCTAGGAAAGCAACAAATACAATTGTGAAACTTTATATGAATATGCCTGGTGATATTCCACAGTGGTTAAATGCGTGGGCTTTGGATTCAGTGAACTCTGATTCAAAGCTGGCTGTGCAATTTATTAGAGCCTATCTGAGCCTGGGCAAGATACTCTGCCTTTCTGTAAAATGGAAATATGAGCTCAACTCCACGGTATGTTGTGGATATCAAATCCGATCCCATAACTAGTATACCTGGCAATAGTAACTGACAGTTTGTAGTAGCCTGACACATGCTATAACATGCTGTTCTTGGTTGGCTTAGCAACATATCTTCAGTTATTGAAACATTTTGCATTCCTAAACAATTTGCATTCCTAAACTAATTAGATTTTTGTTACACCTAGAAATCATTGATACATGTAAAAACTTTCATATGGAAATGAAATATGGCCCCCCAAAGCCACGAAAAGACAATGAATGAAAGAATAAATTCTTTAGACAATACTCTTTACAGCTTCTTAAGCACAATAGGGAAAAGGGAAGATAATTTTTATGGCCTCTGGCAGATGCTAGTGATAGTATTAAAGTAATAAATACTATAGTATTTTATATTCTATTTAGTAGCATTCTTATTTTGGTCATCAAGTAGATTTTTAACCAAAATAAAATCGAAAGCTTCTATGCACTAGGTGAGGAAAGAAGATGTTTTTGTTGTGAATTCCACTGGGGAAAATAGGAAATGCAGAAGAGTTAAGAAGTCCAGTGATAGCATCCTAATGAAATAACTACTATTCTAGATCTTCTGTTTCAGTTGCCTTTCTGAATGTAAACCTTAAGAAAATCATCTTAGCTCATTTCTGTAAGTCAGAATCCTGAAAGACATCGGGGGCAACTTACACTTGAGGTCCCTAGATTAAAATGAACAAGATGAAAAATAAGAAAACATGGGCTTTAAGAATACATTGGAATTCACTACTGCATTTTTACATTTTTTGAGATAAAATTTGGTTTATTTGGAAAAGTGGAAGTCAAACTTAAGACTCTGGCAGAATTTATTTGATCTTCCCTTTGGTAATTTCTCTTTTTTCTCTTCTGCCATTTTGAGGAAATGGTGTATAGCTTTTTTTCCTAGTAGCTTCATTAAGTCTGATTGGGCTCCCATTCTCAATCCTTTTTTTAATGAGACATTTTACACTTTTGTCTAAACTAGAGAGTGATCTAAATTTCTGTTTCTCTTTTAATTTTTATGAATTACTCTTATTACTAGGATGCAGAGAGAGGTGAATCTTAACAGTCTAAGGATATAAAAGTGAAAGTCAGTGCATGAGGAACATTAAGAAGGCAGCACAGTTCTTGTTAGGGATTCTGTCTTGGCCTTTGTCATAAGGGCGAGCAGCAGAGAGGGTGACAGTGAGTTAGTAAAGGCCGGGCGTGAGAGACTCCTTGCTGGAGTTAAAAAAAAGGTAGCGGTGTTCCTTTGGAAATAGAACACTGTACTGCAGTAAAATGAGCTCTTTTACAAGTCTTTCAATTGCTGCTGCTGCTCCTGACAGTGAAGCTGTTTTAACTTTTAATTTGCTGAGAGACAAATAAGGCAGCTGTCTTCACAGTGGGATGTTAGGGGCAAGTGCTGAAGAAATAGCTTCTCTTTTAATGCAAACGAAAGGGGAATGTACTAAAGGGAAGTTTACTGCGACTGTACAGCGTCTCATCAAGCAGGCCAGAGTGTCATCTTGAGTGATTCCCTTACCCTTGCTTTCTTTTAATTTGCCAGATGCATCTGATTGGAGGGTGGCTCTTAGAATCCACAGCATTGGATTTCAAGTCAGGCATCTGGAACATTCCTTGCCTTCTGCTTCTCCCTCCATTTTCCCCAGAGACCAAGAATCAGAAAACTTTTTGGATCAAGTCTGAATCTAGGACTCTCCTTAGTGTTTTCACTGAGCCTTTATTCTTTTCTTGATGGTATTCTTTTTCTATCATAGCAATGTCCAAGGCGAATTGGAGCACATTTAGTAAGAACCAAGAGCGCACGTATTTTTCATTAAATAGGAAGGAACTCTGTTAGCAGCTTCACCAGGGCTGCCTGTGACTTGCTAATGGCAGCCGCGTCTAGATGGTTCCTTCTGATGTTGCCCTCTGAAGGTCTCATCAGAAAGCATTACTCTCTGCATTATCCCCTTCTGACTTCTGGTGGTTTTGTTTTATTTGGCTATTGATTGATATTACACATCCCTCTTAATGCTAACATTAGATGATGCTTTATCAGAGCACTTAGTGGAAAATTACTGTATACAGGTAGAAAGTTCATTAAAGAGTTTGAACTGCATGTCTGGGATGCGGCATCAGTCCAAGGTATATGTTCCACCAGTAGGGACTGATCTGAAAGTTTGGTAAGTTGACTCATTTAACTTCTCTCTGTTATACGTTTTGCTTTTTGTAGAGTAACATGCATTATTTAGATAAATGCAAAACTCTCCTTTGTACTCAATATAATACATTTTTAATGGTTACTGATGGTATAGATAATCTCATACAGGGGAGCAAATTGTTTCCCTTTGGCTATCATTATAAATTTACTTCTGGACAAATTAAAAATGAAATCATCATCCCTGTCAGAAATGGGCAGGAAAACAAAGGCTTATTAAGAATTTGCTTTTCCCTTGGTGAACTATATTATCAATAATCATTGCAGTCCATAATGCATGTGGTTTGGCATGACATTAATTTGTGCTGATTTAATGGTTTAGAAACCATTGTCAGTTTTCTCCTTTTTTTGATTTTCTCTTCTAGGCACTTGCAGTAGCCACGTGTCTTCTGTAAATGAGTTTGCATTATGATAATCACACTAAACCTGTATGGTGGAAGGACAAACACAAATTAAAAAGAAGAGGAGGCTTAATTCTCCCTGTTGAAAATAAAGGAAGAGATTTCACCCCCCCCTTTCTTAGAGCATTTGCTGTAGAAAACTTGTAATTATAAGTCTTTTCTCCTCTCTTTGTTTATAAATGCTTTTGAACACTAGGCAGGCCTTTTATTAGGCAGGCAGTTTACTCTCAAGGACCTAGCAGCCATGGTTTTGAAATGCAAGCATCAAATGAGATAGCATCCCTATCACCCAGTGTCTGTGAGAGGGTAGGAGCCTAACTCAAGCTTACTTGCAAAACTACCTCCTGTAACAAAGAGATGAGAAATTTGTTTCTTCTCTGGAGAAAGCCAGTTAGCTAACACAGAGGGCCACCCCGATTGCCAGGTAGATTTAGGATAAAGTATATGTGACAGATCGTACCATCAAGTCCTCGTACTCGAGGACTAGTTATTGTTTATCTTAAAAATATTTATGCGATGATTTGTATCTGCTTGGCTATATAGAAAAGTGAGATTTCTGTCTATCTTTGCAGTCTCTAAACAGATAGCCTCAGATGCAAACCGCATTTTGGTTTAATGCTTATTCAATAGTAAAAATGTTTTCTCACTACTGCTGTAGAGTAAATTTTTGGGTTGGCAGAAGATTTTGTTTTAAATTATATTTTCTCGACGGTAGATGTGGGTGATATAAAAAGTAACACTTTGACCCACTTGTGCTTTAGGTGTGCAGTGTCTCTCCTTCTTAATCAGATGTTTAATTCAGAGAGAACCCTGGTGGTGAAAATCACCGAGGAGGAATCAGTATTATGTACAAAGCAAACAAGGCTGTTTTCATCTGCATCATTTTTGCAGAAGAACAGCACCCCAAACTCAACTGTGAAAGACATTGTGAAGAGGATTAGCTAAGTGACACGGTTGTCACTTTTTTCTTTTAATTATTACCCAATGCATTCTCTCAAACAATCTATTTTTAGGCTAATTGTATTCTATTAAAATGATCACTATTCATTTTATATATCACTTGCTCTCAATTATATTGTTGTAGGATCCTGCAAAATGTTAAGCCTGGCATTGCTAACTCAAAGGTGACTTGCGGCACAGAGATGATTTATGCTTGTGGAACTGCAGAGGTCTAAAAATAGGGCCTGATGTTACATTAATATGTACTGAGAGACGCAGGCACAATAGGGTTAGAGGAGGATGGAGTTTCATCCCCAACTCTCAGTTTCCTTGCTTTTGTCTCCGAGTCTGAGCAACGCGCGAATCATTAGACGTTGCTCATTTGTCATTTGTATCGTTTCCTATCAATGCACCCCAGTCTGGCCCTCCGGCTCCCGAGTGTTTACGAGGAAGCATGTAGTCTGTCGATAGCCATTCTGCACACCCGTAGTTGCTGTTTACTGTGAAGATATCCTTCGTGTATTTGGACTGGACAGTAAAAGATCATTGCTGCCAGGTTCTGATGGGGTAAGTGCGTGAGTTTGACCTGAGGGTGAGATTGGAAATGAAAGCGTCCGGCTAGATGTACGGCAAATATTAGAGATTCCGAGGAGGAGTCTATGTTAGCAAGGTGAAGGCCAGCAGCTCTGGGGAAACCCACGTTTCTGAATGAACACCCAGGCAGGATTTTGGTCTGTGTTTCCTCTGGTGTGATGCTTCTGATGTCAGCGGTAATGAGTGTGAGATGGCAGTGGGGAAAGATGCTTCTCTTCAACGTTTTCTGTGTGTGAACTCTGAGTAGATGAATGGAGGTGATGAAATTGAATTGACATGTCTATGTCGATAGGTTAGAGGTTGCATGAGTATAAGGATGTGTGGTAGAAAGAAAAATCAAGGCTATATGTATGTATGTATGTGTATATATATATATACAGGGGGTACCAAAAAATGTATACACATTTTAAGATCAATGTATTACTTTTTGAAGTTGAATTAAAATATGGTAGCAATGTGTAGTATGACATTCACGCAACTGTTTTTCCGCCATTTTCTTTTACTCTCCTGCCTGTTACATGGTGATGAGCATTCATTTGATTAATGCCATCTTTTGAGTGAATGGTCATACTTAAAATGTGTATAAATTTATTGGGCATGCACCCCTCCCTCTGTGTGTGTGTGCATATATATATTTATATGAAACACATTTCTCTACTTGTTGAAGGGCTTATAGTAGACTGTTGCTAAGACAGATACGATGGTGATGTGGCAGCTGTGACCAATTCAGCCACAGAGTCTTCTTTAATGGAGTCCTTGAGCATTAAGCATGGTAGATAGATGGTTTGCCTACATGCCATTTGTTGCTAGCTTATTTTGTCTACCTCAGTGCATTTTGTTATCTTTGTTTTTCTTTAAGGTGATGAGGAAATTGGGTCCAGAGTGCCTTACTGTATTACAATAAAGGAATTGTTTGAATTTTGGAGGTAGCTCTGAGTTCTGTAAAGCCAGGCAATTTAGAACTCTTCTGACACTGTTGCTTAATAGGCAGTTCAAAATTTCAGGGTTCGCGGTCTCAGCAATTGTTTTGCATTCTGTAAAGGTATCTGTGTTGCTGTGGTGTGACATGTAGAGCATGTACCGGTCACCAGCTGCCAATTCAAATACACACTGGGAGGAGTCATCTAAGTTTCAGGGAGTATTAACTTGATCTCAATAAATGTTGATGTTTAATTTAATTGTGACCTTTAAAGTTACACTATGTGAAGAAAAATATTTCATGTTTTCACAACATGCACTGTTGAAAAGCCAAGATACTGTAGCTGATTTTTTAAATGAACCCAGAAAAATATTTTTAAAATAGCGTTAATTTCTACCTGTACAAAACATATTCCACTCCAGTCCAAAAAGTCTAGTGAATCTCTTCCTGATTGCTTACTTTAAACTCGTAGAAAGTGTAATCAAGGGAGAACAAAGCACAAGCATAATGAGAGCAAAAAGAAGATTTCCTCTTACACTCTTGCGGTTAATTATACAGCGAGAAGCAGCCTGTTCCCGTTTGTTCTCCACCTCAGCTTCTAAACTAGGCAAACTCTCCTTGTCCTCCAAGACTCATCAGTACTGAGACTTGTTTTCTGTGAGTCTTTCCCCAAACTCTTGTCCTGCCCACAGGCAGAACCAAGTACTCTCTCAGCATTTTGTTTGTATTTTTATCACTACTGTGTATTTCAGAATTGATCTATTTTTGTATTTCTCTCCTTCCCTTTACTATGAGTTTCTTAAGGTCAGTGACTCTTTTTTTTTCATTTCAGTACACCACTAGCTAATGGTACACTTAGTAGTAGACTGAGAGTAGGTACTCAACCAACATTTTGCCCAAACTGAGAACATGAAAGGGCTTTAAACAGACTTTAGAAACAATTCATCCTCACTGAGCGACTGTAGAACTTTCCACATAGGTGTGATGGTATGTGATGGAGCAATCTGACGGATTGCTCTTATAAGAGCTACATTTGAGCTGGGCGCAGTGGCTCAAACTTGTAATCCCAGCTCTTTGGGAGGCCGAGGCAAGAGGATTGCCTGAGCTCGTGGGTTCGAGACCAGCCCGGGCAACATGGTGAGACCTCATCTCTACAATAAATCAAAAAAATTATCTGGGTGTAGTAGTGCAAGCCTGTAGTTCCAGCTACTTGGAAGGCTGAGACGGAAGGATCGTGGAAGTCCTGCAGGTCGATGCTGGAGTGACTGTGAGCGTGCCACTGCACACCATCCTGGGCAATGGAGTGAGACTTCAACTTAAAAAAAAAAAGAGCTACGTTTGGACTTATTGAAGAACGAACTCTCCATCTAGGGAGATCTGATTATTGAATATCGCATGATGAGTATGCACCTCCAGATAAATGCAGAATACCTTCAGTATGTATTTCTAACTAAGTTCAAATTCATGGTAAGCATGATTATGGATCAGATATGTGTCTGTTCTCTGCACTTGTAGGCTCATTTTAGGAGATGGCTTGATAGTCTGGTGTCAGCCATGGCTCTGCTGGGTTTAAATCAATTAATCAAGTATGCATTGGCTCTTGGGCATCTCAGATGGGTGTGGGTTATTGGTAAAGGGACCTAATCTATGATGTGCTGGCTTCCCAAGCTGCCCTTATGTTCAAGGGGTCTCTTAGGATCCTTGGGGCTCTCTTGGGTCCTGGTTTATTATTCTGGAGCACCCTTGAAAAACAGTCTCGGCTTCATAGTTGTTATTGGGTAAACTACCACTAATTTAGGCCATTTCTGCATTTTGAGTGTTTGTATGTATACATATCTGAAGTGTCTGCTTATATGGGTATGCTTTTTTTTTTCATAGAGACAGGATCTCCCTGTGATGCCTAGGCTGGTCTTGAACTCCTGGCTTCAAGCGATCCTCCTGCCTCAGGCTCCCAAAGGGTTGGGATTAGAGGCATGAGCTACTATACCTGGTCCAGGCCAAAATCTTTAAGAGTTACAAATACTTTTTACTGAGAATCTTCTAAATGCCCAACTCTGAACTGGAAACTTAGCTATATTACTTTACTTAGTTCTCAAAACAGGATGAGAAGGGTAGTATCTCTCTCTCTCTCTTTCTTTTCTTTTTTTTTGAGGTGGGGTCTCACTCTGGACTGCAGCCTGGACTTCCTGGGCTCAGACCATCCTTCCACCTCAGCCTCTCGAGTAGCTGGGACTGCATGCATGCACCATCACACCTGGCTATTTATTTATTTGCAGATGTTGGGTCTCACTATGTTGTCCAGGCTGCTCTTGAACCCTTGGCCTCAAGTCATTCCCCTGCCTTGGCCTACCAAAGTTCTGGGATGGCAGGCCTGAGCCACTGTGCCTGGGGTATGCTCTAAGGTATCAAAATTCAACAATACTTTGTGGGAAAATAGAGGATGCAACATATCATAGTGATTAAGAGCTCTTTTTCTGATGCATTGCTACCACTTGTGTAAACAGTAAGCCTCAGTTTCCTCAATTTCTATGGTATGAGAATCTACTGGTACCTACCTTCATGCCACTGTGTGGGCTGGGCATTGTACATCTCAAGGAGCACCACTCACATTGAAGCCTACGTGACACATGCCCCTAAGGTTTGACGAGCTCAGCGTGCAAAGCCAACAGTGGGCAGACTTGCTTGGCTGGGAGGATGAATGAGTCACAGCCCAGAGTGCTTGGGACAGTGTTTGGCATCTGGGAAGTGCACAAGTAATGACCTTTCTTGTTATAGGGAGGCTCACACTGCTCTTTTAGGAGAGGGATGTCCAACCTTTTGGCTTCCCTGGGCCACATTGAGGAAAGAGAAATTGTCTTGGGTCACACATAAATTATATGATATAATTAGTGTATGTGCACAAGAAGACTTTTTTTTTTGAGTTGTAGTCTCACTCCATTGCACAGGCTGGAGTGCAGTGGTGTGCTCACGGCCATCGTTGCCTCGACGTGCTGGCTTCAGGTGAGTCTTCTGCCTCAGCCTTCCAAGTAGCTGGAACTACAGATGCATGCCACCACATTTGGCTAGTTTTTGTAATTTATTGTAGAGACAAGGTCTCACCAAGTTGCCCAGGCTGGTCTTTAACCCCCGTGCTCAGGCAGTCCTCTTGCCTTGGCCTCCCAAAGTGCTGGGATGACAGGCTGAGCCACTGTGCCTGACCAAGACTTCTTTTTTAAAAATATTTTTATTATAAAGTTTAGAAAAATGCAAATAATATGACATGAGTGGGAAATTGGGACTTGTTTTTGTAAAACTTATCTATCAATGTTGAGTTTGATGGAAATGGTTGCAGTTCTTAGTTCTCAAGGTGCTCATCAGAAATGTTTGTTCCAAGTTTGCTCTTTGTGTGCTTTATAATTGAAAACAGTGGCTCAAAATGTATGTGCTTCCAAAAAGCAATGTCATGAATAAGGCGTGATCATGAACTTCAAAAATGGAACTATGCATGTGGTCACAAAGAAAAAAAATGGTAAGAACACATGATGTTAAAAGATTTTGTGAGGCCACATGACTACCTGTCCTGGGACATATGTGGCTTGCTGGCCGAGGGTTGGACATGCTGTTTTAGGATGACTGAATGGGATGGGAAGTGTGATATGGACCATACCAAATAATATTTTCAGGTGATGCTAACAGGTGGGTACAGGAGTGAAAAAAATCTATTCCATAAATAACTGCTAGAGTCTGTGTTTAGAAGTCAGTAAGTTTGCTGGAGCAAACTGTATAAATGTGTAATTAAAGTTCCTTTTCATGTATTTAGAGGCAGTTTTCTTTCTCCAGTCCTTCTTTCTGAAATTTCAGTCTTTTAGGATATAACTTTTATTAGAAGTAAATAAATAAACCAAGGGAGCTCTGATAGAGTGATTTCGAAGACTTTGTTCTGGTAACATGGAGTTAACTTTTTCAATTTTTCTAGAATTATAATGATTCTAATAAACATGTAATACTTCAACAAAATGGTGTTCTTGTTTTCCACCCGTAGAAGATTGAAAGAGAAAACTTGAAGGTGTGTGTGTGTGTGTGTGTGTGTGTGTGTGTGTGTGTAGAGAAAGAGAGAGATACTATTATGAAGAGGTGGTGTTTGCAACAGACATAATGAGAGCAAATGGAAAAGGAGCTTGAGCTCAAGGGATAACAAGGAAAAATGAAAATAAAAAAACAATTAATGTTGATAATTATCTTTGAGACATCAAGAGAATAGGTTCAATATTTTCTATTTTAAAGGGATACTTGCATCTAAAATTTGTTTCCATTTTATGAGCACTTATTGAATAAAACATAATCTAAATGAAAAAATTCAGACTCTGTTTGCATTCCAGACCGATCTCTTAGGTTTCAATGCTGTGGGCAAGTTCCTTACTGCTGTGAGCTTTGGTTTTCTGATCTGTAAAGCAAAGGTGATACTCCCTACCCCCAGACCCCTCCGTGAGGGTGTCATGGGGCTGGAATGACACCATCTATGTAGAATATAGTCTACAAGGGCCTGGCATATTGCTCTCTCTCGATGTGTTATTTGCCTCCTCAAGTGCTTGGTGAAATTTATTGATCTAAAACACCCCATTCTCAATGA
The DNA here is from genome assembly GCF_000164805.1 of Carlito syrichta. Taxonomy (NCBI): domain Eukaryota; kingdom Metazoa; phylum Chordata; class Mammalia; order Primates; family Tarsiidae; genus Carlito; species Carlito syrichta. The sequence continues at coordinate 104,538 of NW_007082832.1, forward strand.
GAGTTCATTGCATTCCTATTTATCTGACTGGAAATTAAATTTACAATGCACATCTCAGACAATAACTGGTCATTGAACTCAGGCATGATAAACGTTGAATGATCTAGTTAATGCTAAAAGCCTGAAGGTGTGAGTCTGTAGTACAGTGCCAGGGTAGTCTATGGGTCCTCAAGACTATTTGTTTCCTAGCTTTGTGAGGTTTCTGGAATGTTATGACTCTCTAGTATGAAGAAGGAGAGATAAATTTTATTTATTGCCACTGCTACTGAAGTTAAGAAGAGTGATCGCATTTTTTGTGTTAAATGCACTTTTAATATAGTTCGGATAATGGTTCTGGGCTGTGTTACAATTCATTTTTTTTCATTTTCTCTTAGGTATTTCTTGTCATTATTATATATCTTATTGATTTGGAGGATGTTCTAAAGATGTAACTGTATTGATTAGGCAGAGTGTTTCTATATTTTGTGATTTACCAGTTTTTTTCTCCTTATGTCATATGACACTGGAATCAGATGGAAAGTCACTCTCTTTCATGGAATTTTAAGTCTTTTGTATGTACTGAATTAAAGAATTTTATGAGAACTACCTAACTCCTTTAAATTTCTCTAAAATATGCCATCTGCTTTGTAACCTCAAGTGATCTTATGGTTTATTAGATTATTAAGCAAACATTTAATGTGTAAATATAATTTAAAAGCTTCCCACAGGTGTCTAATTAGGCTTTAATTCTGCCACTTGAACTAAATCCTGTAAAATATATGTAGGTAGTTATAATAATATCTCTAAACGTTAAGTGGTCAAATATGAATTCATATTTTTCTTCTATTTCATTTTTAATATTGCCAAGTCTCTGATGGATTCTGATATTAGATCATTACATTAAAGAGATGATTTTTAAGCTTTAGGGGGTTATTTTATAAGCCAGGACTAATTCTATCGCATGTTGTAGAGAACGCCAACTCAAACTGGGTTAACAGAAAGAGAATTAAGCAGCTCATGGATATTTACCACATTTTCTTTACCCAGTGTTCTAAGTAATTAACACAAAACCAGAAAACTGAATACCTCATGTTCTCAGTTATAAATGGGAGCTAAGTACTGGCAACACACAGATGTAAAGATGGGAACCATAGACTGGGAAATCCTAAAGTGGGGAGGAAGAGAGGAGTGAAGGTTGAAAAAAAACCTGTTGGGTACCACATCCACTATTTGGGTGGCCGTCTCAACAGAAGCCCAGAACTCACTATCACACAGTAAACACATGTAACAAACCCATGTACTCCCTGAATTAAAAAAATAATCTAGAATTGGAGAAAGAGCCTGCATGTATGGAACCAAGGTTTCGGTGATGGCAGAAATCTGTCTTTCTCTGCCTGTTTTGTTGTTAGAAGCTGAGTTTCTATTTCGTTACACCTTTGTCCTGTTTTGAAAGGACTTTTCCACATGGCAGGGGACATGGCCACTGCAGCCCAAGCTTAGTCACTTGGGAGTAAAAACAACTTCTTTCCCTTCACATTCATGTATCAGTGTCAGAGAAGCCTCTGATTGGCCAGCCTGGGTCATGTGCCCCTAGGGATGATGGGAAAGCCTCCTAGCCAGGGATAAGTTGACCTCTTGAATCCTGCCAAAACTCTGATGAATGTTGTGGACCTCTGCAGGAGAGTCTCCAAGCACAAATGCATCTTAGTATTTGCATACTCTCTCGGGTCTTTCCTTAGTGGTTTAAGGACTTCAAGTTAAAGATCTCTGTGATAAAATGTTACAACAACACCATTCGTCATTGAAATCAAGTTTTGGCAGACGTGTTTTTCACTTCCAAAAAAGGACATTCTTGATGATAAATACACACATGCAAATATATAAACACACACACACACACACACACACACACACACACACACACACACACACGGTGCCAAAAAATATATATATACATTTTAAGACAGGCAAAAACTTTGTAAAAACTTTAAATGAATACAAGTCACATTTGACTTCTGCAATTACAAGAGGTGCTTAAAGAGGTCACCAGACACTTCTGATTATGGTAAACTCAAAGTAATACATAGATAATATCTCTTACAACATATATACATCTTTTTTAAATACACACATATAGTACCACAAGATTCAAGGAGACATCTCCTTCCAAAGACTTTTGCTAGCTGGGAATCAGCTTCAAGCTTAAAACATATCTTTAAACTTCTATGACAAAGCAGCTTCCAAGAAGAATGAACACAGCTGAGAGGAACCAGCACTTTCCTCATGATGATGATTTGATCTGCCACGTGGATGGAAAGAGGGAACTCCTGAGGGATATGGGTGTCTCTAAGTTAAGCTTATTCATGAAAAATCGGAATGGGTCATATGTGACTGGAGATAGAGGAAACACCAGAAGAGATGGCGTCTGCCTGGGATACTGCAATAGCCTTGTGATTGCCTTCTAACCTTCTCCTCTTGCCTACTTCTTTGTTATTTCCTACAGAACAGACAGAGCAATCATTTATTTTTATTGTTTAAAATTATTTTATTTATTTATTTTTAATTTTAAAGATGTGGAGTACAATTCAGGGTTAGGTATACGAATGTTCATTATGCAGGTACCCTTGTTGATGAGGCATGTTCCTCCCTCCCCTGGCAGTTTCCCTCAACTGCCAGTCCCACTCCAGTTTCCCACTACTGCCAATCCCTTTCTTATAGTATTATGATACTTGTTCAAGGTCTGCTTATGAGTGAGACCATATGGTACCCTGTTCTTTGTTTCTGTGATAGATCACTGAGTATGATCTATTCTAAACCCATCCAAATTGCTGTGGAGTCCATATGTTTGTCCTTCTTTATGGCTGCATAATATTCCATTGTGTATACATACATATTTTTTTTTTATCCAGTACAGCTTCGATGGGCAGCTTGGTTGGTTCCATGTTTTTGCTATTGTGAATAGAGATGCAACAAACATGCGTGTGCAGGCATCTTTTATGTAGAATGATTTGAGTTCCTCCGGGTATATTCCCAATAGGGGAATTGCTGGGTCATATGGAAGGTCACTTTCTAGTTCTTTCAGAAATTGACACACCAGACAGAGCAATCATTTAAAATACAGTCAAGCAGATCGTGTCGATGCTGTTTATTGGCCAACCCTTGTGTTGAAGATCTTTTACGTAGGCTACATGCTGTGGTCTGGCTTCTCATGCCTTTGCTGGCCATGTCACCCTCCCCATGGACTGGCCTCTATTCCTTCCCCAACATGCTCCAAGCTCTTGCTGCTCTCAAGCCTTTGCCCATGTTGTGCTGTATGCCTTCAATGACTTCTCTCCACTTTGTTTCTGGCTCTCTCCTACCTATCCTTTGTAACTAGGTCACATCCTCAGAGAGGCCTTCTGGGAATAGGGTCCATGTAATCTCTTTTAGGTCCTTCCCCTGAATAGTATTGTATTTTAAAAGGATTTTCTAAATGGGGTGTCCAGGATTATAAATCCCAATTACAGTGAGTTGTAATGCTGCATTTGTTTAATGTCTTACCCTTTGCATTTTGAGTGCCATGCAATTGGGGGGTCCTGCCTGTTTTGCTCACCTGGTGTCTAACATCTCTGTGCTTGGGGCATCATTCTTCATCAATGCTTTTTTAACACACAAGGAAGAAACAGAAAGTTGTCAAATCAGAAAGAGTGACAACAGCTGATGATGAAGATTAAAACTAGTGAGGGGGTGATAAGCAGGAGACAGTCTGATGGTGGTGTCAAAGGCAATATGCAAAAAGCCTACAGAACAGCGTTGGAACCTGGGGCAGGGATCTGTGTGATTTCAGGCATGCACCCCATGAGGACCTGCCTGGCACTTGTGCCTACTGTTTAATAGCTCCAAAGAGGATTGGTGTGGCATTCGGGAGGCCTGACAGTGCAATGTAGTGCCTGGGGAAGGGTCTGCGCACTGCACATGAATGACAGGGGAAGCCATTCATGTCTGAGTTTCAACACTGGCTCCTCCAGCAGATTTGGCTCCATTCATAACACTGAGCTATTATTAAAATATCGGAAATTGCATTGTATGCTTTAGAAGGCTTTTCATTACAATAATTTAAAGGCAAAATAGTGCCATTTATCTTATTTTGGGAGTAGTTACAAAAAGGGAAACTCAAGCTGTAATTGGAATTTATAATCCTGGACACCCCATTTAGTAAATACCTGTAGTCTGGTTCCTGCATTCCTCAGCTTTTTCAGTGAATATTCTGCATTTCCTGATCTATAAAGAGGATCATGTTGTGACATCGTATGTGTCATGTCTTAGAGTCTCTCTCTCTCTCTCTCTTTTAATGGTTTCGTTTTGACTCAGGCATCATTAGAGCAGAGCTTCTTCCTTGCTCCCGTTTTCTCTGTAGTACTTACGTGATTTTTGCGTTTGTGTTACCAATGGTGTGTGAATGCTTGACTTTTGAAAGAGCACCTGCCCATCTGAGCAACGTCCTTGGCACCAAGACAGGAGTCCCAAGTCCATTTGGGGAGTTGGGCTATTCTTAAAGATTACAAACCCACAAGCAGATAGGATCCCCAAATAAGGGAAACAACAGTCGCCCCTCTGCTTCTCTTAGTAGTGGCTACCGCATTGGATCATGGTATGATGGTTCTCTGGTAATGAGAAATGATCATGCAAAAAGGGACCAGGGACCGCATTGGATCATGGGATGATGGTTCTCTGGTAATGAGAAATGGTCATGCAAAAAGGGACCAGGAAAGATATAGCAATGTAGAGAGATGTTCTGCTTGTATCAGCCTCTGTGAACATGTCCTTTCTGAACTAGCCCTGCAACGCTCTTTTTCTTGCAGTTCTGCATACCTGGCTACTTCTCATCCTTTGGACTTCAATTTAAATACTACATCTTCAGAGAAGCTTTCTGAGGGAACCAGTTCATGAAGACAAGCTCAGACTTGAGGACTGGCCAAAAAGGATTCTTTATCGCTGAGCAGTGTTAGTTTTCCTTTGCATGACTAGTGAGCCAGGAAACAAGCAATGCAGGAACACACCTGAGATTCACCACACTATGGGGCATACATACAGGCCCCTGGAACTGCTGAATTTTTCAGAGGCTTACCCCAAATTTAGTAAAACCAGGGCAAGAAACCTTGCAGGTAAAGAGGGCTTTTCCCTTTTAACCTTTTGCAGGCTATGTGGGAATTGGGCAAATCAACTCGTGGGGGTCTGCCTTATTTAAAGAATTTTATTGCAGGCCTGGTGTGGTGGTTTACACCTGTAATCCCAGCGTTGTGAGGTGTTGAGGCAGGATGATTGCTTGATCTCAGGAGTTTGAGACTAGCCTGAGACCCCATCACCATACACACACAAAAGCTGGGTGTGGTGGTGTGCACACCTGTAGTTCCAGGTACTTAGGAGGCTGAAGTGGGAGGATGGCTTGAGCCCAGGAGTTTGAGGCTGCAGTGAGCTGTGATTCATGCCACTGCAATCCAGTCTGGGTGACAGAGCAAGACCCTGCCTCAACAAAGAAAAAGAAAAAGAATTTCATTTGAGCTGTGTACCACTTAGATATGAACCTCAAATGCCTAATTTCTTGTTGTGCCATTTCTGCATCGTATTCATTGCTGGACTTGCAGGGTTTCTGGTTTCTGGCCTTACAAGTCTCTGGTTACAGGTCTCTGGCCTTACAGGATTTCAGGGCATTGGGCTTGACTGAGTTCTTCCAGATCTTTTTTAATTGTCTCCTTTATTTGCTGCCACAGTGTCAAGTCAATTTTTCTCGTCACATGAATCATTCTCACGGTTATGTATTTTCTTTGCTTAGCTGTTTATTGACTGTCTTCCCCTCAAGATGTTAACTCTGGAAAAGTGACCATTACATCCCTTTTCTGACATGCAGCCTCTGTGCCTGGCATGGTGCTGGACTCTCAGAGACCTTGCATTTCCTGCACCACAACAGGCTTCATCCTAGTTATGCCTATATGAGTCATGAATTAGGCCAGCTCTCCAAGGTTATGCAAACCAGACGCTTCCGCTATGTCACTCAGGCTCCTTAGCAAGGCCTTGTCTAAGGGGCCTGGTGCCTGAATCAGGGGGTTGGTAAACAGGTATGACGATGCATGACTTACATCTTCAGCATTCAGAAAACTGGACTATTAAGAAGAAACTGTCCATGGATGATGTTTTACCGTTTTCTACCCACCTCCCCTTCATTTCTGAATATCTTATTGTCTTTGAAATCTATGTTTTCCTAATCAGTCCTGATAACTTGGTCATTATTCTAAGCAATATAACACTGTAGGTGAGAGAGCAGATTCTGGATTGAACCTCCTGTGTTCTATCCCTCTCAAGCTATGTGATTTTTTGGTGGTCTCTTAATGTCTCTGATTTCAGTTCCTTCACTTGTAAAGTGGAGCTAATAATAGAATGTATCTTATAAGGTTCATATAAGCATGAAATGAATTAATATGCTTAATGTGTTTAGAACAGTCTCTGGAAGAGAGTAAGCATCCAGTGTTAGCCAAAATAAATACACAAATACGTGTATTAGATAATTATGGGATAAAATTAAGGTTTGCATTTGTTCTATTTCTTTTTTAAACAATATTGCATATTAATTTGAAATTTTAAAAGGTAAACTGCTTTCTTTACAAAATTCCTTCTTAATGAAGAACTAGAGCTACCTCATGCGATGATAGTGATATTTTTAAAGGTGGACGGCACAACCCTGAGAAGAATGGGGAAGATTGGTTTCTAGTGTGTCAGCCCTTTGTATCTAAGCTACAAAATATCCACTGGAGAGAATTTTTAAAGTGAAGTTTCCTGAATTTCTATGCGAGATGATTGATATCATTCTCAGTAAGTCACTCCTGGAGGCTACATACATTTCAACCTTGTTGCAACTGCTCAGTGCTTGTTTAAATCTCCTCATTTGGATTTGGCTTCAGTGAAAATGTACAGTCTTCACAAGGACATTTGCTTTTTAATTTTGTAGTTAAATCTCATTTTAGATTCAAGATGGTATTGCTTGATTTTTATCATTTATCTGATTTATTGGACTTGACACCAAATATATGTATTTAAAGAAGATTCCACGCTCAAAGTATGAACACAAGGCCCTACGAGGATAACAAGGAGCGTGATATAGGCTTTGGTGATGTTTTTGAAGGGTGGAGATCCAAAAATGTTATGAGCATATGGTACCCACGGTGCAGTATGGTCCAGCTTTGCAAGGTTATCACTTTGAGGGGAACAATATCTACTTGGATGTATAAATTTTAGTGGTTATTATTTTTACAGCTAAAATGTAAAGACTGCCTAGGGGTTATTGTTGATTCTTTGTTTTTAAGATTCTTAAGAGGTTTGGAGTCACAATTCATTGAGCGTGTGAATTCTAGCAGTTAGAATATTAGCATTGCCAATATACAACCTACTTTTACCATTGCTGCACCTTGCCCTTAAACACTTATTGTTCTAATCACAATATATGAAATCTTCATTTCCATCATAATATTACCTTGATGAACTCACAGAATGCACACAAGAGTACTTTATGTTAAACACGTGTAAATTTTTGCCATCACAATGCATTCTTACAAATGATTCTATAAAGTACATAACATTTTTCCCAAAAGAATAATATTGCTTGAGTTTTTGCCCTAACAAATGACTCAAAAGTGAATATATCAGAGACTTAGCAATCATACATCAAAAAGAAAATGGAAACAGCCAAGTTCTCTATAATAGTCTAAAATAATTAACTTGTATACCAACTCTTATAAAATATCCATAAATATGCGTTACATATTGATTATAAAGAAGATTTAATGAGCTATACAGTCCTCATATAGCAAATAAAACCTTTATTGATGGACAAATTTGATTGGAAACTAATGTCTGAACAATAATAAATGGTAATTATTCCTTAAATTTTAATGGTTTTGAAAATTATACGGAATTTGGGAGAAGATGATTCATGGGCATCATGAGGGGCCCGTGTCTTTGAAACTACCTAAAGATATTTTTCCTTGATAGAATATTCCCTTTGCAGGTGAATATGTAAATATATATAATTTAATGCCTTGAATTTAAATGAGAAATGTAGACACAAAAGCTATAGTTGCCTAGAGAAAGAAAAAAATTCACTGGAATAGTTGCAGACACCTTCTTGGATGAAAAGGCGGATCTTGGACTTCTAGCCAAGTTTTTGTCTTGGCACCCAAGATAAGAAAAGAATGTACCTACTACTAGCAAAATGCTCGGTACATATTAAGCACTCAAAAGATGCCTGCTTGATTAATTTTTTTTTGAGTTGGAGTCTCGCTCTGTGACTCAGACTGGGGTGCAGTGGCCACTCCCGGCCACCTCAGCCTTGACCTGCTAGACTCCGGCGATCCTTCCGCCTCAGTCTTCCAAGTAGCTGGAACTACAGGCGCGTGCTACCACACCCGGCTAATTGTTTGATTTATTGTAGAGATGAGGTCTCACCAAGGTGAGGTCTCACCAAGTCTCGAACCCACGGCTCAGGTAATCCACTCACCTCATCCTCCCAAGGTGCGGGATTACAGGCTGAGCTACCGAGTCCAGCTGATTAATTTTGATAAATAATATTGTGCGGATTTTCAAATCTTTTGTTCAAATTCTCTGAAAGTGGCAAAACAAGGGAAATAATAGACATAACTTAGACATAACTATATGTATAGATGAGGTAAAAATTCAGTGTTACCTTTGCTCTTTCATTTTGCTCTAACTGATATGTGTATATATATATATATATGACTTCAGATTTATCTCGCAATCTATGGTAATAGATGTTCAGTACATTTGCCAATGAGGTTGATTCAGTCATGCATTCATTTGTTCATTCAAGAAATATGTATTGGACATATGCCATGTTCTGGGTCCTGTTCTAGACATTTGTGCTGTTGGAAGTGGAGGGGAAGAGCAGGAACCCGTAAGAGAGGCTGAGAAGGTGTAGAAAGGGAAACCAGTTGGGTTCGGTATTCTGGAAGTCAAGTGAGGAAAGTATTCCAAGGAATTTGGTCTGATTACTTGTGTCAAGTCATATGAAGGCTAAGAACTGACAATGGGGTTTATCAAAGTGGAGCATCATTTGTGACTTTGCCAGGAGTGGTTTTGGCAGGAGTGAAGGCCTGATTGGAGAGAATAAGAGGCTAGAAATCAAAGATAGGACTTTAAACAGCTCCCTTCAGGAGGTTTGGTGAAAATATTTGAAGAGAAATGAGGTGATAGGAGGTGAAGTAACAGGGGAATGGGGTGAAGAAAATTGGTTTGCTTTTAGCAAAAAAGAAATCACTGCATATTTATGTGTTTTTGGTAGGGCAGTCTGTTCATGAAAGAGCAAGTTGGGGAGAGTTGGATCCATGTTCCAGAGCTGGCCAAGGGGATGGGGTCTAGTGCACAAACAGGGGCGTTAATCCTAGCCAGGAGAACTGATGGTTTATCCAAATTATCAAGGAAGATGGTAGAGGACTCTTCTATGGGCACAGATGCCCATAGGTGGACATCCAGTTTAAATTTAACAGTGGGTACTATTCAGCCTTTAGAAATAATTTTGAATGTTCAGAGGACTCAGTCTTGTAGCTCAGTACCAAGCCAAAGGATGGTTAACTGAAAACAGTATGTCACTCAACTTGATACTCTGTCGACAGTTATTAGAATGCTTTACTCTTCTTTTGAAGCTCATTAAAGACACTTAATAGCAAATCTTCAAAAAGCGCTTCAAAGTCTCATTCCTAGAGCAGGTATGAGACAGTTGTGAAACGGTGTTGTGATTGAACTTGCACTTGCCCTTCAATTTGACACACCGTTGAATGAATACAGTGGGGCGGGGATCACTGAGGTGTGACTGCTAATTTAGGACGTTCAAATGATCATGTTGGAGGCATGAGTGATGACAAAAAGGTGGCAAGTGGCTGTCTGAGATCAGAAGGACTGGGTTAGACTACCAATTGAGCTATCAGTTATGATGCTCTGCTGGCCGCCACCTCAGCTTCACAGGTAGTTTGGTGAACCTCTTCTTCTCCACCCAGTGATGGGAAGACTGGAAAGTACTTGGTATAAAAACAGAAGCCCTGTATTTGGAGATATGTTACATAGTGGGTTTCCATGTATATATGTAAGTATATACATTATGTTAAAGAGGGAGGCAAAGATTTAATATTAATTTAATATTTAATGCCATAAGCAAATGTCAAATGGAATTTAATGCCTTGAATTTACATGAGAAATATAGGTACAAAAGCTATAGTTGCCTAGAGAAGGAAAAGAAATTACTGGAATAGTTGCAGACAACTTCTTGCATGAAAAGGTGGAACTTGGACTTCTAGCCAAGTTTTTGTCTTGGCACCCAAGATAAGAAGAGAACGTATCTACTCCTAGCAAAATGCTCAGTACATATTAAGCACTCAAAAGATGCCTGTTTGGTTAGTTTTGATAAATAATATTGTGTGAATTTTCAAATCTTTTGTTCAAATTCTCTGAAAGTGGCAAAACAAGGGAAATAATAGACATAACTATATGTATAGATGAGGTAAAAATTCAGTTTTGCCAACATCATCCAGTCTTAATTATTGGAAATCTAATTTAGGTCTAAGGTAACTATCCCTTGAAGGATTTACAAAATGTTTTAACCGAGTGACAAGTTTCTGGAAAGGACTGAACACCAAGGAAGAGATACCTTTGCTCATTCATTTTGCTCTAAGTAGAGATAGTTTCCATGGAAAAATGAACACTACAGTTTCGATGATATATTCTTTAGGAAAAAATATGTCATTTTCAGCAAGAACAAAAAGGGAATAATTACATGATTGAGGGAAAGAGGTACAGAATGGACTAGTTGTGCAGTTGACCTTGAGGCTGTAGTACTAGGATTGGAAGTGACTCTGTTTCTGTTCCCCACAATTCCTTGATAGCCATAGGGAAAAGGCTTATTCATGAAGTCTTGCGGCAAGCTCTTTCTCTTTCCAAATCAGCAGATTGCTCAAAGTGATGCCAACTGTTTTGTTTAGGAACTGCAGTATTCTTCAGACTGTAAAAGTATGCTTCTGTTTCTACAAAGGAGAAACATATTTTCTTTGATTTTTGCAGCATAATTTTGATATGTGGTAGAGTTTGAACATTTTCTATTCAATTATGTATGTGTAAATGACTGCTAGGAGATTTTGTTCCAAGACCAATTTCCCATATAGCTTATCCCTGGATTGTAGGAAAAGCTTTTCAACTCAGCCCATTAATTGAAATTCTTGAAGAAAGTCCCCAAGAGTTTTAACTTGACTGGACGAGAGGATAGAGACTATTTTAAAATCATGTTGAAATTTTATCCACTGGAAGGACCAAGATCTGAATGTGAATTGAAACCAGGGGAGACTAACGTTAAGTAAAATGAACAATCACTGCAATGGCCTGAAGGTAGCTGTGTGTGGACCACAATATTCAAGCAATCTTGTGAGAATTGATTATATTTAGGTAGCACACGACTCACAGAAGATAGCATCTAAATGTGATCCGGCTTAAGTTAGAGTATGGGGTACAACAATGAGTGAGATTTGATGGGTCTGTGATTGAAAAACTCTGCTAAGTGAGTAATCCAAAGGATGGTGGCAAGATGAATGATATTTGCAAAAGCTGTATCAAGCATGTTACAGACAGCTAAGCTCTGTAATGATGTTATTTAATGTCAAATGGAATTTAATGCCTTGAATTTAAATGAGAAATATAGGCACAAAAGCTATAGTTGCCTAGAGAAAGAAAAAAATTACTGGAATAGTTGCAGACGTTGCAGACAATTTCTTGGATGAAAAGGTGGAACTTGGACTTCTAGCTAAGTTTTTGTCTTGGCACCCAAGATAAGAAAAGAATGTACCTACTCCTAGTTGTGATTCTTGAAAACCTGAAAAAAGAGGGGGTCTTACCTGGGTACTGACTGAAGAATCCAGTGACTCCTTAGTAATTACTTGTCTCCACTCTTTGGTTCTTAGAAGATGACTCAGATGTTTCTGTGAACCGTATCCACTGAAAAGATTGGACAGAATATAGATTTGGTTGACCTGAAGGAATTTTCATATTCATTCTCTGTCTCTGTCTCTGTCTCTCTGCCTCTCTTTATCTCTGTCTCTCCGTCTCTGTCTCTCTGTCACTCTCTCAATCTTTATCTCTCTCTACCTCTCTATCTCTCTTTCTTGATCTTAGAGCTGAATTTAGACTCTAGTTAAGTCCTGGTGCTCTTCATATCCGGTTGGGATCGAACTGTCAATTGACAAAACCAAATACTGAAAGTAAAAAAAAAAAAAAAAAAAAAAAAAAATCAGCACTGAGACCTTGGGCTAGGGTTCTTCTACTTAGTGTAGTCTTGGAAATCATGGTATGTAGATGGCTCACAAAACAAAGGCTTAAAATAACCTGGAAATACAGGTAGCAGATGACGTATAGCAGCAATTCCCTTTGAAACACAACTAATCTTTTTATTTGCTTCTTTACCCAGGTCATATTCACTGACAGTCCCCGGTCAATACTCAATCACTTTTTAAAAAATGTATGTTGGTTCATTGCATCATAAGAGGTTTCAATTTTAACCAACTGGTCTTCAAATATTAATAACAGGGGATCATTTGAGCACTAAGCTTTGGTGTTAATATGGTTTAAAAATTACCTCAGGGTTGCCCTGAAATTCTATTTTAGCCTTGTAAATATCTGTTGAACTTCAAATTAAGAAAACAAAACTTTAGAGAATTTTTTTCATGGCTGCTACTTCTTCTTTGGAAAAAGGAAAAGAGGAGGTAATAATGTGTTGTATTTCTTCAGGACACATAAGCCTGTGTTTTTTCTTAAATATTATTTTCAAAAATAATAATATGTTTGATACTTCTTGAGAGCATCTCAGGAAATGCCAACTTCCAGATAGTCAAACATATTTCTTGGCGTTTAATTCTGAATAACACTAACCCAAGCACTTTTCATTTATTTAGATGCTAGATATTTCTGTCTCACAGTCCTCCTTCTGAGGAAAAATCCTCACTTTTGATGATTTTTTAATCCATCACCAACGCCATTTTCTGTGGTCCATGTGCTCTCTATGGCTGTGTTACCCTGAAAGTCATCCCTTCTATTCTCTTAGTGGCATAAACTCTTCTCGGGCTCCAGCTTCCAGGGTAAGCTCATTCTACTTCAGCCTTACCAGACTAAAGAGCCAGTTTTATGTTCTTTGTCTCTCCTTGAGCTGAAGGACTGAGGGCATACTACAGGCTACTCCTGCACATCCTGGCCTCTCCTGAGAATTAATTGTTCTCTTTCTTTTTCTTTTTCGCCCATAAACTCGAAATGTCTATCAATGGGCTAACTTAATTTGCCTTATTTTTTTCCTATGAATTTTGGTATTTATAAACTGAATAAATGCCATAAAACTGAACTGGGATGGAAAGAGGAATATGGGATTGTTAAGTGACAATAGACAAAAGGGACTCATGAATAAAGCAAACAAAATATGGAGTTCTAACTATCATAGTGTGTCTTTGAAACATCAATACCATACATTTAGTTTGAGCTGTGGAGTTACCTGTGATTCTTTTCCTTTATTATTCACAGTGAGGGCAACCATATGATTTGTTGTTCAAGCTGAGGTACCGTTAAGGATAACAGAAATACTGACTACAACAGGACTCTGGGAATAGGCAGATCAGTTCTGCCCCGGGCAAACAGGGGAGGTGTGATTACCCTATCCATAACTAAATCAGCAGGATCTGTTGACTCTACCTTTAAAACACATGCTGAATGTATTCATTTGTCTCTGTCTTACTTGCTATAATCTATTCCAAGCTACCAGCATCTCTACTCTGCACCCATTAGGGCAACTCCCAATGCATCTGGTTCAATTCCTGCCCTCCTGTGAGTCATTTTCTACACAGTGACCAAAATGATCTTTTGCAAATAAATTAGATCACTCAGTTCTCATGCTCAAGAGTCCTCCAAAGTTTCGCATTGTGCTTAGAAGAAAATTCACACTCCTTTCCTGGCCTGTAACTGCTTACCTATTGTAGGTCACCCCTCACCCACTTTCCCGTATTTTCCCGGGCCTTCTTTCTATTCCTGCAACATGCAAATCTCAGGCCTGCTTCAGGGACTTCACTTTGCTTTCCTCTCTGCTGGCAGTGCTTTTGTCCAGGTTTTAGCCTTGCGATTTCTTTCTTATCATTCAGATCTCAGTCAAATGTAGCTTCCACAGAGCACTCTAACTCATTCTAATGCTGTTTCCACCACTCCCAGTCATATTATGTTGCTTTGTGGCACTTCTTACCATCTGAAATTATCCTCATGTCCTTTTTTTATTCTGGTAAAGTGTACATAATATGAAATTTATCATTTTAGGCATCTTAAGTGTATAATTCAGTGGCTTTAAGTATATTCACACTGTTGTGCAACCATCACCAACATCCATCTTCAGAACTTTTTCCATCTTCTCAAACTGAAACTCTGTACCCGTTTAACATTAACTTTCCATTCTTTCTTCCTTCCAGCCCCTGGAATCCACCCTTCTATTTTCTGTCTCTTTGAGTAAATTTGGCTACTCTAAGTACCTCATATCAGTAGAATCATACAGCATTTATTTTTAATTTTTTAACCAGCTTATTTCACTTAGAGCAATGTTCTCAAGGTTAATTCATGTTGTAGCATGTGTCAGAATTTTTCTCCTTTTTATACTGAATAATATTCCAGCTTATGTATATACAAAATTTTATTTATCCATTTATCTGTTGATGGACGCTTCCGTTGTTTTCAACTTTTGTCTTTTGTGAATATTGTTGCTATGATTACAGGTGTACAGATATCTGTTTGAGTCTTTGCTCTCAACTTTTTTGGGTATATACCCAGAAGTGGAATTGCTGGATCCAGCAACTGTGTCATTTTGCATTTCTACCAGCATTGAACAGGGTTTCACTTTCTCTATATCCTCACCAACACTTGTTAATTTTTATTCTTTGCTTTTTTTTCCCTGGATAACAGCCATCCTTAAAGGGTATGGAGTGGCATATTGTTGTGGTTTTGACTTGTTTTTCCCCAATGGTTAGTGATGTTTGGCATCTTTTTATGCGTTTATTGGCCATTTGTGTATCCTCTTTAGAGAAATAGCTCATCAGTCCTTTGTTCATTTTTACATTGGATTTTTATTGTTGTTGTTGTAGCGTTCTTTATGTATTCTGGATATTATTCCTTTATCAGATATATGATTTGCAAGCATTTTCTTTCATTCTGTGGGTTGATTTTTCATTCTGTTGATCATGTGCTTTGATGTGCAAAAGTTGTTAACTTTCGGGAAATCCAAATTAACTATTTTTTTCTTTGGTTGCCTCTGCTTTTGATATCCAAACAATATTTCAAATCCAATGTCATGAAGCTTTCCCCCTGTTTTCTTGTAAGAATCTTGTTGTTTTGGCTCTTACATTCAGGTCGTTGATTCGTTTTGAGTTAATCTTTGTAAGGTATTTTACTTTTTGATTTCTATAATTTCTATCATTTCCATAAGATATATACTCAATGAGATCATGGATCATGACTGTCTTACCCTGCATCTTATTCCCAGTTCCTCAGCCAGAGATTGGCACATAGTAAAACGTGGAATGAATGAATAAAAGAGGTCATTTAAGTGACACATCCAAGGCAAATAAATGTTTACTTCTCAGAATCATACCATTTTGTTCCAGCATGAGAATTTACTTAATTTTTATTGGTTTCCTTCTATTCTAGGCCAACTTTCTTCTGCTGCCTTTGTGTCTTTTGCAAACATGTGGCCTAGAAATTATATTCCTGGAAACATTGCTAATTAGACTTAATTTATCTCAATCCACCATTAGATTGGGTAAATCGGGATGAAACATAACATTGAAAACTCATCTCTCTTCTGAAGAAGAAACAAGGGCAATGAGCTTCAGAACAGATCATATTCCTTAAGTATCATGTCAGATGTGTTTTCCTTTCAACCTTGGCTAGTTTCTATATTTAACCTGGGGAAATCTAGTCCTTTTTTGATTCTTGACATATGGAACATCGAACTAAAATTTATTGCTAGATGGTGGGGACGTTAGAGCTGGCCTGAGAAAAGATCAGAATTCCACATTCAAAGTATAGTTTCTACTGAATGCATATCACTTTTGTACAACCATGAAGTCAAAAAATCGGAAGTTCAGTCAATGGAAGTTGGGGGCCTGTATGTGTCTGACAATGTTACTACTTCCCGTCCAGGCCCTACCTCTAGGCATGAGTGTTCATAATTGTCCAAAGATGGGGCCTGCTAATTTGGAAGGAAAAATTCAACAGTGAACCTCGCTGGAGGGAACTTGCCTTTGGCCATTCTCTTTCCCCCACTTTTGGGATGCAAAATTTCCTTTCTCATAAAAAACCATTATCGATTCATGTCCAGACATTGCTCTCAGGTTTTGGCAAACATCTTCAGCTCTGCATTAGTACCTACACCAAGAGACCCTTCACATTTCTTGTGTACATGACTTTGTACTGCTGTTCAGCATCCTTTGTGTGACATCTCTACCTTTGTACTGTACTATTATAATTAGAAAAAAGCAAATGAAAAATGCTAATGATTGCCATAATTGGGCTCATTATTTAAACAAATACTAGATAAGTTGTTAGGTGTTTAAGTATTAAGCATATAATTGGGAAGTTATTTTTTGCTCTGAAAAAGCTTTCCTGTAAACTTGGTTTTGAAAATTGTAGGAGGGAAAAGGATCTAAAACAGTGAGAAAAATATTGGAAAAATGTAGTGCAGTTGCCAGATGACTTTGTCACTCTTTACATAACTTCTGCAGATTTTGATGAAAGGTGGGCCTTTTTTGGAAAATGTACTGTGTATTCATACTTAAACCATAAATCTCTTGAACTTGGAGTTCAGTTTAAAAACACCCTGGAAATACTGATGCATTTCTTTTTGTATGTGTCTTTTAAGACTTACACACTCAAGTGTACACACAATTAGAATAAAGCATTCTTCAAGTAACAGCAGTGTAGGAAGAATTCAAATTAGATGATGAAAAAGTCACATAAATGGTAAGGCTACTAATGTAATGTAAATGTTCTAGATTTTTAATGATGGAGATAATCTGTTAAGACTTCAGTACATTCATTACATACTCCTACACTGGTTTTGCCACTATTTAGCTAGCCATTGCTACCAAAAAAAAAGAATATTTAAAAAGTTTAAGACATATTTGGGAGTTAAACCAAAGTTCTTAGTGCCAGAATGAAATTTTATTTGCAAATGATATTCTTGTCTTTGAAACCAAATGTGATTTTGGGCTTGCAACTACAAAAGAATTGTTCAGGCTCAGATTGACAAAAACTCACCCCTCTTTTATTTTCTTTTCCTTGATGATGGAGTAGAGAGATGTTTTATTGAAGGCTAGAGGTATTTCAAAAGAAAAAATCTGATATATGTGGCATATACTGGGGACTCCCCCAAAAACAAAATAATTATTTTTTGGAGGAGGGGCCCCTGGTAGTACAGGCTTCCCCTACTAGGTAAGTGTTCTAGGAACCCATTGGCATTAGTGTCCCAGCAAACGTTGTTGTGAGAGGCTGCATCCTGCTTCAGTGAATTCTTTTTGGAGATTCTTTTCAGCATCCGCCCATTTCATGATGGATAATTTATGCGTGCACCTGACCAACTCCCTGCTGAATGTTTAGTAGTTTTTGGCCCCAAACGGCATGACCCTCATGCCCGACCCGCCCCATTCACTGGATCTCTCCCCTAGTGACTTTTTTTTCGTTTTCCCAGATGAAAAAAGTCCTCAAAGAGAAACGTTTTGCCGATGTGGAAGAGGTGAAGCAAACAAACACAAAAGAGCAGAAGCACTATAAGACATCAAAATTGATGAGTTCTTAAACTGTTTTGAGCAGTGGAAAAAGTGCCTCAATAGGTGTATTGCATCAAGCAAAGAATACTTTTAGGGTGACTGAAGTTGAAACATGTAGGAGTAAATACACAGTTTTTTTTTTTTTTTTTTTGAGTTGAAGTCTCACTCTGTCGCCCAGACTGGAGTGCAGTGGCCGCTCCCGTCCACCGCAGCCTCGACCTGCTGGGCTCCGGCGATCCTTCCGCCTCAGGCTTCCAAGTAGCTGGAACTACAGGCGCGTGCTACCACGCCCGGCTAGTTTGTTATTTATTGTAGAGATGAGGTCTCGCCTGCCCAGGCGGGTCTCGAACCCGCGGTCTCAGGCAAGCCACTCACCTCGGCCTCCCAAAGGCGCGGGATTACAGGCTGAGCCACTGAGCCCGGCAATACACAGTTTTTTATAAACAAATTCTCATTTTTTGGGTCTCCCTCATAACCCTGAGGAGTGTTTAGCTGGACTTTGGGGTGAGGGGTGGTGTCTGATAACCATTTTTCTATTTTTTGGAAACTCCTGGTCTTTCTTCTGAAAGAGCTCTCTTCTAATAGCAGGAAAGTACAGAAGGAGGAAGTTGTCATGACCATTCTGAAAGTTGCAGAAACTGTAACAGTGCATTTTCCACCCAAAGAAATGATTCAGATCAGATCATAGGCATATCAGATCACACCAGGTCTATGTCAGATCAGAAGGCTGCTACTTCAATTTTTCATCCTATTAACGAAACAAAGACACCTAAGTTTTTAAAAAAGTCCCCAGTGCCTGGAATTTAGAAGACATTCAACAAATGTTTATTGAGGGAACAGGGCCTACAACAGCATTTTAAGAGCCTGAATTCTGGAGCCTGTGAGTATTTATAGCTCAACTCTACCATTTACTGACTGTGATCTTGGGCAAGTGTATATTTTCGCGTTAGTTTCCTCATCTGCACGAAAAGGTTGATAATAGCTTCTACCTTCAAAGAGTTGTTGCAAAGATTAAATGAAAAAAAAATCACTGTGAACCCATAGGTACTGTTATGCATGTAGTTGCTGTTCTTTTTTAATGAGTGAATAAATGACACAAATTATTCTAAGAGGCTATATTTTAAATGTATATTGAATATTCTTCAGGATTCAGTTCAAATGTTACACTGTGGTGGGTTGGTGACTGGTTATTATTTTGATACATGATGTAATTACTGTCTTCTTTGCTTGACTTCATACCTACCTTGAAAGACTCTCTGTGCTCAGATGTTCCGGTGTGCCATGGAGACTGAGTCAGATATTGTGCTCCTCGGAAGAAATGTCTGAATTCAACAAGCTCCATGAGGGCAGGGCTGTGTGTGTTAGGATAGCCCCAGGATCTCACTGTCTGAAGTCACACCTGGCACTTAGCAGTGCTCAGTATTGATGGCATCAACAAGCTCTGGCCATGTGCTACGCTCCATGGAAAGCAAGATAAGCAAGATGTATGTGATATTTGCACATCTTCTTAAAAAATATTTATTTTAAAGATGTGGGGTACAATTTAGGATTAGATATACAAGTGGACATTGTACAGGTAAAGTTTGGGCCTTGCTTCGGTCCCCACTTTGCCTGGTTTGAGATCAGGCACCATTTATCGATGTTGTGTCCCCCTCTCCCCACCCGGCAGTATCCCACTACTGCCAATCCCTTTCTTATAGTATTACAGTACATATTCAGGTTGCGCTTATGAATGAGAACATGTGGTGCTCTGTTCCTTGTTTCTATGATAGATCTCTGACTATTATAGACCCTAAACCCATCCAAGTTGCTGTAAGGTCCATATGTTTGTCTTTCTTTATGACTGCATAATATTCTATTGTATATATGTATCACATTTTTTTTATGTTTGCACATCTGAAAAAAATAGCTGCTTCTTACCAAAGATGATATGAGAAATAATGGACTAGGAAGTGCCGCAGGCCACATGCAAGGAAAATTGGGATCTGTTCTTGGTTTTCTTTCTAACTTGCTGAGGATAAAGTATTTAATCTTTCTCAGGGTCTGGGTTTTTTTCCACCTATGAAAGGAAAGGTTCATCCATACTTTACCTATTTTAGGTGGATATTTTAAAAGAGAAAATCAATGTGACAATAATTGTGAAGATAGCTTGAAAAGTTCAAGCGTTTACTTAATTGCAAAGACATCATTATTATTCTATCAAGAAAAGTGATATTTAGGGGACTGTATATAAGATCAAATAGACCATTTGTCCAAGGTTTAGGAAGCTACTTTCTCACGAGTTGGTGTTATGGAATAAGTTGAGACCAATTGTTTCATTTCTGTCACCTTGTAAATTTTATAACATTATGTCTGAATGCATGATCGTACGAAGTGGCAATCATGGTTCTAAAAATTTTGAAAGGGAAGGCCAAAGGAATTAATTGATTTAATAGACACATATTGAATAATGAATAGATTTTAGCATTTGTAAATTTCACATGTGTGTCAAATCAAAGAGCCATACCAGTCGCAACACATTCATCCCCCTATCTGTGGTTCACTTTTCCAATTCCCCTGCTCCTTTCTACGTAGGGGATAATTTAATTTAGTGCATGGTTATGTGGTAGAAAGTAACTATTGTAAGTAGGAAGGGTAGGGTGGTAGGCAGAATTTTAAGATGGCCCTCAAGACTTCCACCCTTGTACACCCTTATATCACCCCCTGCCTTCAGGTGTGGGCCTGAACTATGAATAAAAGGGGCTTTAAGAGAGGAAAATTATCCTTGATGAGTCTAAGCTAGTCAGGTGACCTTTTAAAAGAGACTGAGCTCTTTCTAGAGAGATTCAAAGTGAAAGGGAATTATTTTTTTGTTTGGACCCAAGGGGGAATCTTTGTTGCTTGCTTTGAAGGTGGAAGAAGCCCCCAAGTTTGTGGTAATTAGTGATGTGGTGATAGGAAATTAATTAAGAGAGTGAAGGGTTTGGCTTTGCCATTAGTGTACTTTTTGTGAGAAACTTAATTAAGAGAGTGAAGAGTTTGACTTTGCCATTGATGTCCTTTTTGTGAGGAGCTCTGTCAGATAAAATAGGTTGCATTAGATGAACTGGAAGTCCCAGAATTATTTTGAGAACAATTCTCAAAACGTCGATTTTAGATGATAAATTTAGTAATAGCATGCTGTTAAACCTTTATAAAGCCATGATTGCATACAGTCCCTTGGCTTATCAGGAATATTAAATAATTTGAAATTAGTAAAAATATTTATTTGATGGGGAAAATGTATGAATGTGTGATTCAAACGTATCTGAGTGTGTGGGGCCATCAATTTCCCTAGGCTTCTGCGTGCCTGGATAGACTTGTTTGGAGGAAAGCACCTTGCAAGGGAGACGTTAATGTGGTTCCCAAGGAGATGAGGTTGGAGAGAGGAGACATGGTGTCATGAACACAGTCGAACTCCCTGGACCACATGAGTCCTACAGAAAGAAAGATCATAACTGGAAGCTAAAGAATTATTATTTTTTAAAAATTGTGAAACATGGCCATAAGCTGGGCTACATGGATCTCCAGGAGACAAAGCGAACCACGGTGGAGAATTTTAGTGTTCTTCCTTCTTCCTTCTGAGGTGTATGGTGTTGCTCTGGTGATGTGAAGGCTGTAGGTAATAATGGATGTCCCAGAGGAACTCGGACAAAGCAAGAAGAGAGGGAACACAGGAGGGAGAACAGATTGTGTGGAGGTGAGATAGGGAATAGATACAACAAATTAGGGACATGTTGATTTTGAGATCCCTGTCATAACAGAGGTGTAGACATGTTTAATATTTTGAGGTCCCTGTGATATTAGTTAGAGACATTAAAATATGACTTGGGAACTGGGAATGGGGTTTGTGTTGAAGATGTGGACTTTGATAATCAGCATATTGGTGCCAGTTTATTTCATGGATATGGATGAGGTCATCTTGGGAGAGCACACGGGATCATAAGAAAAGAGCTCTGGAGACAGACAGGCAATACTGGAAAATACTGATAAGTTGCCAGAGTCTTGAAGAGGGTTGGGACAGAGTGGTATACTGGCAGCTGAGAGAGAAATGAGTTTTGATAACTTTATAAAATGTCTTGCATGCTTTGTGATACCTGTTGCATAGTATTAGAGGGATTTAATGATCCAGTCATTAAAAGACATCTCTTCTTGGAAATCAGCCACACTTGATGCTGACTGACCCTCGTTCTGTCACCAACAGTATTACTTTCCTTTTAACAATCCAGAAAGGAGTATCCAAGCATTTCCTCTTTGCTAATTAAACAATCATTACTTGCTAATTTAAGAAGGAATTTTAATTTTTAATTTACTCTTATGTGAAAGATAGCTAATGCGATGACTTTGAGCCAAAATAACAGTGAGTATTTCATTGTCAATTAATAGAAACAGAGCATAGAATAAAAGCATCCTCATTAAACCATGTGCATATGTTTTTCAGCTTCTGAAATCACTAGTGTCAAATTAATTGAAAGTGTCTTTACACTGTTGGTTTTAAGGAGAGACCTAATCAAATCAGCCAACAAGAATTCTCTATGTTGGTAATTAATGACTTTAATAATTTATCTAGTGTTGAATAATTCCTTTTATGGTTAATGAATCCATAAATAATTATCTAGGATTAGAAGAATATGCAATATTTTCACTTATATTAAATATCTCAGAGGGTAATCATCTAAACCTAGGCTAGTATAATGAGTAATGTACAGCTCATTGAGACTTCATTTCTTCCGGATTTCCAATCATGAGCATGAGTTCTTTTCTCCTTTTCAGAGATTTCAGGTTTTTTTATTTTTATTTTAAAGATGTGGGGTACAATGCAGGATTAGGTATACAAGTGGTCATCATACAGTTAAAGTTTGGGCCTCTCTTTGGTCCCCAAGGTTCCGGTTTTGTTTTTATTTTTCCCCCAGAGTCTTTGATGCTTCTCTGAGCCACCATTTACATCTTCAGGGCCTTCAAAAAATATCTGAGTACTAGTCCATGAGGTTTCTAATAGGGATAAGAAATTATATCTTGGCAGGGCTTGGTGGCTCAGCCTGCAATTCCAGCACTTTGGGAGGCCAAGGCGAGTGGATTGCCTGAAGCCACAGGTTCGAGACCAGCCCGGGGAACTTGGCGAGATCTCATCTCTACAATAAATAAAAAATTAAGCCGGGCTTGGTGGCTCAGCCTGTAATCCCATGCCTTTGGGAGGCTGAGGTGAGTGGATTGCCTGAGCCCGCGGGTTCGAGACCCGCCTGGGCAGCGAGACCTCATCTCTACAATAAATCAAAAA
>NW_007082832.1:127699-136304 GCF_000164805.1 Carlito syrichta
ACTGCACTCCAGTCTGGGCGACCGAGTGAGACTCCAACTCAAAAAAAAAAAAATTAGCCAAGTGTGGTAGCACGCACCTGTAGTTCTGCCTCCTTAGAAGGCTGAGGCAGAAGGATCGCCTGAGCCCAGCAGATCGCCACTGGGGTGGCTGTGAACATGCCACTGTATTCCAGCCTGGGCGATGGAGTAAGACTCTGACTCAAAAAAAAAAAAAAAAAAGGAAACAGATTATATCTTTATTCCTTGTGCTTTGTGTGCATAACAATATAACTATTGGTTAATTCTGTGGAACAAAGACTTTAGTAGAAACTATTGTTTTGCTCCTTTCTTTTTTGGGGGTCAGAGGAGTATTGTTTAAATTTAGCATGAGATTCGATGAGGAGTGATCATGGAAAGTTCTTGGGTATTACACATGGACTTGTGTGTAGTGTCTAATTTTAGCCAAAGAGGAATTTGGAAGAGTAGTGAGGAAAATATTAGATTTTATTGGGGCAGATATCTTGAAAACCCTAAAAAAAAAAAAAACCTTAGAAAGCCAAAAAAATATAATTATTCCAACTGTCATGTCAACAATAAGACTTTGTTGAAGTGCAGGGCAGAACAATGACCTTAAAAAATGTTTTTGAACTGGAAATATTTATTTTAAGTCAATTTCTATTTCTCTATTTCTAATGCCTTAGATCTCACTTACCCTGCTAAGAAATCTGAAGACAATTTGGAGGCTTTTTCCTAAGAGATTTTAAACTTTAAAATTGTTCATCCTTCTTGTCCTATATCTCCACATAGGTAGATTACACTAGACATGCTCAAATATACAGAAGTAGGAAAGTGTGATTTTAGCTAATTTGTAATATAGCAGCACCAAGCAAAATTGACTTCCCTTTGAAATGTATAGTTGAAATCAGTTTCACTTACCAAGTCAAACATTAAAGATACTGTCACAAAGAAGTGTAATGAGCACAAAAAGGGCAGATTTTGGTTCTGTCTGTTCTATGTCAATTGCTAGCTGTGCAATACCTGACAAGTCACTTTCCTGTTCCAAATTTTAGTTTAGGGTCTACAAAATAAACAAGTGTGAGTATGTTTTTGGAAATGCCTTGTGAGCAAACAAATAAGGTTTTTGAAAATGTTTTGCAAACAACAAAAAAATAAAAAAACCACACAATTGAAACTAGTTATCATTAATTAGCATTGTAATAATCAGAAAACAATAGTTTTGTTTGTAGCTTATGTGAATGTTCTTGGTGACCTGGTCAGTACTTAAATAACTTAATGGATTGATAAGACTAAGAGAGTTAAAAACAAAACCCCATATTGGTAATTGACCACGAATTATATGCATATGTGTGTATATGTATATGTATATATTCGTACGTGTGTGTGTATATACCAGGGGTGTCAAAAAATGTATACATACTTTAAGAGATATTACCTATGTATGACTTTTCGAAGTTGAATTGAATTCCAGGAGCAAAGTGTAGTATGATGTTTGCTCAAAAGATGGCGTTCATCAAATAGATGATAGTGTCACCATGTGACAGGCAGGACAGTTAAAGAAAATTGCAGAAGCACAGTTGTCATTCAAGAAGCACAAGACCATTTTGAAGTGATTTTTGGAGTATGAGAATATTGTGGAAGTATGATGACAATGGAGGCGTGAGTATGCAACAGAACCTCCAACCACCTAACGATTGCACACATTCATGATAAGTTTGAGACACATGGTTCTGTGTGTGATGCGCATAAGAGAAAGTCCAGGAGGCCTTGCACAGCAACAAGTCCTGCAGTAGTTCTCAGTCATTAGAAGCATCTGCATGCTGATGGTAACCACTTCTGAGCACCTCTTGTAATTGCAGAAGTCAAACATGAATTGTATTCATCTTGTGTTATTAGTATATATTGAGTGCTACAATTTTAATACAGCCTTTTCCTTTTGAAAAATGTATGCATGTTTTTTGACACCCTCTCTCTCTATATATGATCCATTAATTAGAGTAAGCTTAGCTGCTGAAACAAGTAGACACCAGATGGTTAAATGATAGGCCTAAGTTAAATGTTTTTATCTGGTTATCTAAGATGAGAGCTGAAATGGCCATTCTAGCTATAAACCAGGGGAAAGAGTGTAATCTGGGTCCAGTGATTTCCATTCAAGCCAGTAAGGTGGAATTTGCACAAGTTATTTTCATTCATACTAGTTTGTCAAGAGCTTGGACACATGGCCACCCTTAGCCTCAAGGGAGCCTGGAGATATACACTCCTTAGCTTGGTATCTTTGTCCCACTTACAAGCTTATTACTATCAAAAGAACAACTGATTTTAGCAGACAGGTAGAATGCCCACCATGATGGACACTGCTTTTTCCTTATTTCCCTATTAATGAAATACATCATACATGGAGTAATTAACATATAAAATAATATGCCATGTAAATAGTGCATTTGTGTATGGCATATAGTAAGTACTCAAGAGATATAGCTGTTATTTTATTTGCTAACAGTGAACAAGAATGTTGTATTCTTGGTGCAGTGCTTGGTATCTGAAGATCTAATAACACTCGTGTCCATCTTTCATTTGTGACAAGTTTCCTGTAGTCATTAAATATTTAAAATTCATGTAGATAAAAGGATTCTGGAAATGCTTGATGTGAGTATTGCATATATAAGTTTGTTTCATGCTGTCTGTTGTGAAAATAAATTGATGGTTGAAGGACGTGGCTTCAGAAGAAAGGGGAAATAGACTTTTTTACTTTCGAGGCATTTTATATATATGGATTTGTTAGCTATGAAAAAATTTGAAATATGTAATATCTTACTGCACATGCTTCAAGACTAACTTTATTACCACTTACTAATTGCTGTAAATTATGTAGCTCATAAGACATGCCACTCCCCAAACAATTAAATTGCTTTAGAGACTAGAGTTTGAGGATGTTGAAAGCTTCCTTCATTTTAAATTAACCCTTTAATCTCAAGCTTAAGCAAGATTAAGTACTGGAATTTTTGTAATGTAATTATAAGCTACTTAATGACATGTACTGGAAAAACTTTATGCCTATGCTATTCTGCTGACTGACTATTATGGTACTTGGTGTTCTATATGCCATCTGGCCACTGAAGCCTAAAATTAATCAATCTTGACTTTGTCATGTTGTCTTTCTCTTTGTGCGTGTGTGTGTATGTATTTTAACTCTAGGAAGGAAAAGGATAATAACATCTATTCAACTTAAATCTCTGTGTTGCATACATCAATTATTGTACTTTTACTCAGAAATAGTTAAGTTACTATTTAATGCTCTGGCAGGCAAGTGAGTCAATTGATAGCAAGTTTGCACCCACCAACCTCAAATTCAGCACATATATTTTGAAAACATTTCTGTTATGAACTATGACATAGTCAAGAGAGAAAGCTATCTAATTTTGCTTAGGTAGTGTGCACGTGTGAGCCCATTTCCTCTCACAAGAAACAATCCACACTTTCTCGCCATTCTATAGAAAGATTTGTATCTGTCATATCATATTGTCATAGCATGGGAAGATCTCTGTGCCATCTGGGTCCACCTGGTTCATGGCCTGTGACTTTATAGTGGCAGACAACTAGAGCCATACTGGGTACCTACTCTATAATAAAATATGTATCCAGCAAATTATAAAATATGGGGAGATACTAACATGAATATTGAAGTTAAACAGACCTAAAGTCAAATCCTGGCTCTGCCCCTTACTAACTGTAATCCCATACAAGTTACCTTTTCTGAACATGAGTTTTCTCAGATGTATAATAATATCTACCTCATAGTCCTGATGGGGAGATTAAATGGAGGAAGATGAGTAGTCCACAGAAGGGTACAATGCTAGAGTCATAATGAAATCTGTAGGTGAGTTTTTAGGATAAGGCACCTGTCGTATTTTCTTTCCTTCCTTCCTTCCTTCCTTCCTTCCTTCCTTCCTTCCTTCTTTCCTTTTTTTCCTGTCTCTAGTCTTGCCCTTACTTCTGTCCCCTGATCCATATTGCCTGCTTTTGTTTTCTATAATACTATAAATTGGTGTAGCAATTTCTGGTATCAGAGACAATATTTTGTACAAGTTCATATGAATCCTTGCTCTCTCTACTGTGCTGTTCAGGGAGAAAGATTTTAAAGGTCTCAGTGGTTTCAGATGGGAACAAGGATGTATTTCCTTCATCATCCAAGAACTGTATTCTCACACTGATTTCTCTCTCTAACAAAACGGTACTCATTTCAAAAGACCCACCTGCCCTATGACGACAGTCGTCTTTAGGAGTTGATCAGAGGATTTGATTTTTTTTGCTTTGCTCCCTCTTATTTTGGTCATTCAATATTTTAATCTTTGAAATGGATCATTGAACATTGAGGGTTCAAGATACTGTTGTCCGAGGATGCTGGTTCTTATGCCCATTTACATTTTTAGCTCATCTTTCTCTGGAGATGCAGCTCTATTTAAGCCAGAATGCTTGGTGAACAACAGATGTGACAAAATTGTGCCTAAAATATAGCATACAAAGTTTAGTCTCCTTGCCAATCATGGTACTATTAATGTTGCAAATATTAGAGCAGTGAAATGTATTGTTTAATGAAACACAAGACCTAATGTGCCTAGCCATCACACACAGAACATGGCCAAAACAAAACTGTATTCCTCCCACTCCCACACAATTACTTTTTCTGGTTTTCCTCATTGCAGTCTGGAATTATCATCCACCCAGTTGTTCAAGCCAAATATCTAGAAGTTAGCCTTACTACCCATGGTTATCCCACCAGCCAGTTATGATTAACTGTCTACTCAGAACTTCTCTTAAGTTGACTTCTTCTCTTTATCCTAATATCTTAGTCCAGGTCAACAATATCTCTCTTTAGAATCCTCTCGTAGATTGTTTTTCCCCAATAGTCCATCCTCTATGGAATATTTGGAGCAGTGTTTTAAAGATATACACGAGACCGGGCATGGTGGCTCACAACTGTAATCCCAGCTCTTTGGAAGGCTGAGACGGGAGAGTTGCTTGAGCCCATGAATTTGAGACCAGCCTGGGCAACATAGTGAGACCACATCTCTAAAATAAATAAATAAATGAATAAATAAAATAATAATAACTAGCCATCCATGGTGGGATGGTACCTGTAATCCCAATTATCAGGAGGCTGAGGTGGGAGGATCACCTGAACTCAGAAGGCCAAGGTCGCTGTGAACTGTGATCATGCTAATGCACTCTGGCCTGGGCAACAGAATGAGATACCGACTGAAATAAAAAAAGTAAATGAGATCACATCACTCTCCTGCTTAAATGCCCTCAAAGCTTCTCATCTCACCTAGAAAAACACTCTTCTTACTCAAGCCTACAAAGTACTACATGGTCATTCCTCTGCCTCCTTTCTGGATTGATTTGTGATCCTACTTTCATCCTTATTCCCGTGCTATAGCCACAGACTATACCACCCCTGACCTGGAGAACTGTCCCCTGTATCTTCACAAGATTATTCCCTAGTTAGCATTCCAGTTTCAGCCACCTTCCCAGAGAGGCCTGGCCAAATGTCACCTTCCTAGAGAGGCCTGACTTTCCATCACCTTGTTGCGTTCTGTCTTCCTGTGGCATTTATCCCCCTCTGATCATGAGGCTCTAAGCTTCACGAGAGGATCCGCTCATGTTCTCCTCATCACTGTCTTCACCGCACTGAGAACCAAGCTGGTTTGGAGTAGCTTTAATACATATTTATTGAAAGACTTTTTTTCTTTTCATTTGAGCAGCACTCTTTGCAGGCTGCATCTTAAAACAAGAATTATCTTCACATTAATTATCTGAGGACATTAAGTGATGGTGGGTTGTATCAATTTATTTCATATATTCAGATTTGATCATTCTATTTGAAATTTGGTATAGCTGAAATATTCATATTTTATAACCAAAGGCTGAGCAATGAGGACATAATAAACTAGATGCTGACCTTAGCAATGATAAACATGAAAAACAAAAAAGAGAAAAGACAAGGAAGAAAGAATTTCAAGGAGAAGCCCAAACTTTATCTGTACAATGACCTCTTGTATACCTAATCCTGAATTGTACCCAACATTTTTTTTTGAGTCGGAGTCTCACTCCATCACCCAGGCTGGAGTGCAGTGGCATGCTCACAGCCACCCCAGCGTCAACCTGCTGGGCTCCAGGTTTCGTCTGCCTCAACCTTCCGAGTGGCTGGAACTACAGACACGCGCTACCACGCCTGACTAATTTTTGACTTATAGGAGAGACGAGGTCTCACCCAGTTGCCTGGGCTAGTCTCGAACCCACAGGCCCAGGCAATCCACTCGCCTTGGCCTCCCAAAGTGCTGGGATGACAGACTGATCCACCGAACCTGTCTACCCCACATCTTTAAAATAAATTAAAGTTAAAAAAAGAAATAATTTACTGACAACTCTAACTGTACTAAAATGATATTTATGGTTATTTAACTGTTTGGTGAGGTATTCAGAGTTCATGGCAGTTAGAGGATTTTTCTATGGAAAGCTGAGATGCTATTTTTAAATTTGTAAATAATTTCTGCATTTGTTATCAGATCATCTTTAACTCATTGGATAATTACAGTTAATTTTTCTCCCCTCTAGATATAGCTCTAACTACTAGCAGAGGCAAGAGAACAGAGCTATGCTCCTTCGTGCATCAGTAAAGGAGAACTTTGTGCAAACTTCCTAGGCAAAGAGCCTCTACCGAAAGACTTCAGAAGTTTCTGTTCAATCAAGTGAAAGCAAAGGCTTAGGTGGTTGACTGTGTTTGCTTTTATGGTTATTGCTCTTAGCTGGTTTATTTCAATGTCTATTTTCAGTACGTGTTTGGTGAGCTTTGTAGCATTCTCTCTC
Source organism: Carlito syrichta (assembly GCF_000164805.1). Taxonomy (NCBI): domain Eukaryota; kingdom Metazoa; phylum Chordata; class Mammalia; order Primates; family Tarsiidae; genus Carlito; species Carlito syrichta. Next base: position 134,564 of record NW_007082832.1, read on the forward strand.
TCTCTCTCACACACACACACCCTTGTCTTGTTTGTATGCAAAAAATTGTATCCTTTGAGGTTTGCTTAAAATGAGTTGTCAGTTGTGTCAAGTGTTAGAGAATAAGATGTCTCTGCAGTTCGTTGCTATTATTGCACCTCATTCAACGCACCTTTTAACCTCACATTTCCCAATAATGTTCTAAAAATAAAGCAGTACAAGCAATAAATAGTTTAAAAAGGAAACTACCTCTATGCCTTTGGAACTTCCCCTAGTACCTTGCAGAAAGCTGGTTTCAGACGACTCCTGAAAGAAAGAAAAAAGAATGGGTGAATTAGTATTAGCCTCAAGACTAGCAAGCAAGTGTCTGAACATTTTCAGGAGGTAAGGCTGCCGTGCGACATGATACCTATTGGGAAGAACTTAACATATGTGCGTTACACTATAACAAGCGTTACACTTGCTCCAAATAAAAATGTTTTTATTTTCAAATGACTTAGCAAATCTTTGCGATGTTGATGATGAATGCTATGGACATAAAGTTTGCAGCAGTATGTTTGGTCACTATTGTAGTGTTTTTGTCATGTGGAAGAACTAAAATTCAAACAATGAAAAGGAGCAATTGAGTCCTGAGTAGCAATATGTCATTTGTTTTATATTTTTCAAGTATATACAAAAACATTCGGACTCAACATATGCATGTAAGAAACTTACATGTTACCTGGTACTTATGAAATGCTCAACACTTAGCTATTGTCATAAGATTTAGGACATATCTTGTCTGTTGTTCATGTACCTTTGGAAGTGGTTCATGCTATTACAATATGATTTCTGTGTACTCCTCATGCGTGGAGTTTCTGAAGGTGGCTATTTATCCAGGAAGTAGCTTAAGACTTAGAAAGCTATAGTTCAGGATATATTCCCAGTAGGGGGATTGTGGGGTCATATGAGAGGTTGATATTTAGAGCTTTTAGAAATCGTCACACTGCTTTCCATAGAGGCTGCACTAGTTTACACTCCCGCCAACAGTGTAGAAGTGTTCCCTTTTCCACCACACTCTCTCCAGCAGCTGTTATTTTTTGAGTTGTTGATAATTGCCATTCTGACTGGAGTTAGGTGGTATCTCAGTGTGGTTTTGATTTGCATCTCCCTGATGATTAGTGAGGTTGAATATTTCTTCATGTGTCTGTTGGCTGCTCGGATGTCTTCCTTTGTGAGGTGTCTGCTCATATCTTTTGCCCATTTTATAATGGGGTTGTTTGTTTTTTCTTTTCAGCACGTTTGAGTTCCTTGTAGATCCAAGATGTTAAGCCTTTGTTAGACCTGGTGTTGGCAAATACTTTTTCCCAGTCTGTAGGCTGTCTTCCTGCTCTCTTGATGGTTTCTTTGGCTTTGCAGAAGCTTGTCAGTTTAATAAGGTCCCACTTGTCTATCTTCTCTTTTATGACCTGTGGTTTTCAGTTTTGTTCAGGAATTGGATGCCAGTTCCGATTTCCATGAGGGTGTGTCCTTCATTTTCTAAGGTTCTTATGGTTTGAGGTTTTACATTTAGGTCTCTGATCCATTTGGAGTTAATTTTTGTGTATGGGGATAGATAGGGGTCGTGTTTCAATCTTCTGCATGTGGTACATATACACGATGGAATACTACGCAGCCATAAAAAAGAACAAAATCATGAATTTCGCAGCAACCTGGATGGACTCAGTCTATAATACTGAGTGACCTCTCACAGAAACAAAGATCCGAGTATCACATGTTCTCA
>NW_007082832.1:136324-140981 GCF_000164805.1 Carlito syrichta
GTGGGAAACTATGGGGGAGAGGGAGATGGGATTAACGGTAGTAAATATCTGTCTGGGGACAGGGAAACACCTCTTATCAACAAGGGTGCCTGAGCGAAACGTATTTGTATACCTAACCCTTAACTGTACCCACAATATCATAATAAAAAATATTGATTATAAAAAAAGAAAGCTATAGTTCAACAAGTGTTTAATTTTAGTGATGTAAGTGGGTGTGTATAGGGTAGAGGGTTCGATGCCATCTCTGTCCCCTTGGGCTTATTGTAAGAGCACCAGATTAGTGATTTCTAAAAAGTAAATAAAAAACACACCTTTAAAGAAAGCTCTGTTTTGATTATTTCTTGCCCCAATGCCATTAGGGACTTGCCATTAGGATCACAGGTAAACCAAAAAGGGTAATACACGATCATGTAGCTATAAGAACGGAGTCAGCCCGGAGAACAAAAGACGAGTGTTTAGTATAGAAGCCATTTAACGGTGCCTTCCAGAGATCGCATAAACTAATCTCCTCTGTGGAAATTGTGGTACAAAATCACTTTGCTTCTTTTGTGATTGAAGTTTTCAAGCCGGCTTTGTGATGTCTCTGCATCAGAAACTTTTAAAACACGAACAGCATCTGTGACATTCAGGCGTCACCGTTTCTGAGTAGCGTCCTTCCATTTGTGTGGACACCGATGCCAGTAACACTGAGGCATTCAATTAGTTTCTACTTGTACATGATTGCTTGTGGTCATGTATGTTTCTGATGGGTGTGATTATGTAGACTGCTGGTTCGTATTTCCCACTGATTCCTGATAATGGTCATGTTGTACAAAACATCTGCAACCCTTTATGTGTAGTCAAAGATAATATTGGGCTTGGTGAAGGGGAAATCCTTTAAATTGATCTTTTTTGAAGAATACTTTGAGCCTATAAATGTTTCTGTTTCCATATTCTAACCTGAAGTGAGCCATCTGATGATCTGCCAGGCGTGATGGATGATTCCCTGGCTTCACTATTGTGAGATTCATTCCAGGGAGGCAGGTGGGAGACGAGATAATTGCTCTTTGGGTACCAGCAGGACAAATAGCTCAGCTTTGCTATTTTTCAGCCTTTCAAAAGAGAGCAGAGGTGGGGTTATAAAAAGAGAGTGAACCCATCTCATCTCTTTCTCTCAGCTTCATCCTACATCATTGTTAGTTCCAAGGTGCCAAATGTGGTTGATTTGCCTAAGTAATGGAGGGCATGCCACAGGAACCAGAGAGGCCACACAGAGCAAAAGCCAGCTCATATGTGTGTGTGGGGGAGAGGGGGTATTGGTAATTTAACATTTCTTAAAGGTTAACTTTGTAGATGTAGTTCATTCCCTTTATTTGTACCTATGAAAGCATTCTTCACAATGTTTCCTGCGTTAAAAAATATGACTATAAAGATCGCTTCTGAGTTACGTTAGATTTTGTATTTTCAAAATGAGAGAGGTCAATAAACCTTATTTATTTCTTAATAAAAGGGAAGTGTAGACCAATGGCTATAGAATTGAGTTATTGTGGACTTGTGGAATAGTGTTTGTAGAACTGAAGATCTGAGACTAGTAACTTCCTCCTTTTTCAGAAGCATCTGAAGAAAGTAAAAAGTGAAAAGAGAAACTGTTTAAAGAAAGAAAGAAAAGAAAAGTAGTAAAGAGGTACAGTCAAGTTGAAATAAATGATTTAGATAATACAAAAATACAAAACTATCGAATTGCAAAGTCTGGTGTTTTGCTAGCTTTTTCAGTGATACCTGAATACTTAGAAGGCACTTAATATTTCTTGAAAGTTCTTTTTCATATTGTAAGGAGAGCAAAATACTGTCTGATACTTAAAAAAATATTGGGCTGTTTCAGTAACAGAAGGGTTCTCCAGTCTTTTATTGGAATGGTTGTATGCTGTCATTTTACTTTTCACTTACGAATTCTCAGTTACTAATCCTTTCCTCTGAAGAAATTACTGTTCCGAATCACACAGAAATGACAGGGTTTATCTTCAACTTTTCTTAAATGCACTGGTTCTCTCCTGATCACACTGCATTCATAATTATCACCAGCTTTTTTTTTAAAATAAAGCAATGTGATTCTGGAGGCTGTTGGTATGTTCTGCAACTGACATAAGAGAAAAAACACATTTTTAAAAATTATTTTGTGGATGATATGGCTGAGCACAGGTATATATATATTATTTCTGAGTTGAAATATCCTATGTGCAGAACTCAGAGGTTTAGTTCTACCCTCTTTAATCTCTCTCTCTCTCTCTCTCTCTCTCTCTCTCTCACACACACACACACACACACACACACACACACATTTAGAATTTTTACCAGCATACACAATGTTTCTTGGCTAGTCAAACTGTATGATTTTAGAGATTCACCATACTCAATGATAAAGATACATACTAAGAATGAATAAAAAAATTTGATAATATGTTAGGCTCTGGCCTGTACCCAGATACGAACACACATTTTGATTTTGCAAGACTGTGAATGATTTGGAGTTTTCTGCTGCACATTTTTCCAGCATCGTTGTGGTATTCTCATTAGTAGGACAAGACAGGAAGATGAGAGCTACAAGGTCCTTGCTGTAATCAGTGATCATTTAATTCACAGAACTTGGGCCTGCAACAGGTTGCTGAATATTTGATTTTTGTAATTTGGAAACTCTTATTTCTGTTTACTCCCTACACAAACGTTGTTGACATTTGGACTGTGTGAGGTGCTCAGGTTTTTCCTGGAAGTGAGGTGTATTACCTTAATGAACTCTTTCTTAGTAAAATACTTAAGTTGTGTATTGCATTCTCATTTCATGCAAAGCTTGTACTCATTATGAAAATTGCTTGCATAAAATGCTTGCACCAGCCAGGCTTGGTTGCTCAGCCTGTAATCCCGCGCTTTGGGAGGCTGAGGTGAGTTGATTGCCTGAGCCCTTGGGTTCGGGACCGCCTGGGCAACTTGGCGAGACCTCATCTCTATTATAAATCAAAAAATTCAGCCGGGTGTGGTAGCGCATGCTTGTAATTCCGGCTGCTCGAAGGCTAAGGTGGAAGGATCGCCGGAGCCCAGCAGGCTGCGGTGGCTGGGAGCGGCCACTGCACTCCAGTCTGGGCCACAGAGTCACAGAGTGAGACTCTAACTCAAAAAAAAAAAAAAAAAAACTTGCACCATGACTGTTTTCTGGCACTAAATTCCTTGGAAGAAAAACAAGGCTGTGTGATTTTAATCTTGAGGGAGCATAGTGTTAAAATATAGCAACGATAGCTGTCTAATGTAATATTATATGTAGGATTCAATTATGTATGCACATGACCTCATGCTGCTAGTCAAAATAGTCAAATTAATATGGATGACTTAGTGAAATATAGACGACAAAAGCTGGACCTCTAGTTTATAAGATGATGCAAATTCAGTAGAAGATTTGCTGTGAGGATTGTCAGTAGAATTACTACAGTGGCAGTTTTTGGAAGTTCTGTGGATTATATGAAAACCATGGTCATTTGAAAGCTAGTATTGACCACCATATTGTTACAGGTTTGCAGATGGATTATTATATAGTGAATTAACATATACCTTAATAATTTTTATGAAGGATTGCAAGTCAGTCATACAAGTTACTTTTTAAGAAATTATATTGTATGTGAAGTGAGTGAAACATTTAATGATTGTATTGAGCAGAAGTATATTTTTATTTGGATTAGTATTTTAGGATTTTGCATCTTTCTGTTGAAGCTACTAAAAACAAATCCGAAAACCAAAGTCTAACAGATTTGGGTGATAGATATTTCTTTCTTTTATTGTCCTTTTATTGTTTTTGTCTCCCAAGCTATTTCTGGGTTCTCTCTTAATCTTATACGGCAATATGTTAACAAAAAGCTTAAGTAACTTGTTTATTGTCTGACAAACACAGAGTTTAAGTAGACACAATATATATGTATATTTGCCAACTCTTTCACTTGTTAGTTATCTTTAAAGTAAATTTTAAAAATTGCCTCTGAGCCTCAGTTTCCTCATTTCCAAAATGGTCATGCCACATAAATTTCAGTTTTTTAAAGATATGCATTAATGTATATTAATCACCTATCACTGTCTCAGGAACAGGGTACATGAACAGCAAGTAATAGCTCTCATTATTGTTTTTCTACAGAGTTGCTTCCTTGTTCTTGCCCTTAGACATTAGGATTATCTAATCATGTGTGTGTGTGTGTGTGTGTGTGTGTGTTTGTGTGTGTGTGTCTGGCCACCTTCCCTAAGTGTGACAAACAAACACTATTGACTTTTTCACCACATCCTCTCCAGCATCCGTTATTTTTTGACTTATTGATGATGGCCATTCTGACTGGAGTTAGGTGGTATCTCAGTGTAATTTTAATTTGCATTTCCTTGTTGACTAGTGAGGCTGAACGTTTTTTCATGTATCTGTTGGCTGCTTGTGTGTCTTCTTTCGAGAACTGTCTATTCATGTCTTTTGCCCACGTTGTAATGGGACTGTTTGTTTTTTTTTCTTTTCAGAACATTTGAGTTCTCTATAGATCCTAGATGTTAGGCCTTTGTCAGACATGGAGCTAGCAAATATTTTTTCCCAGTTTGTGGGCTGTCTCCCTGCTCTCTTGATGGTTTCTTTGGTTTTGCAGAAGCTTGTCAGTTTGATGAG